>NC_068343.1:34818404-35118471 GCF_014633365.1 Diospyros lotus | reverse complement strand
ATGGCCTTATCAAACCCAGATTCTCTGTAGTCATCAAGAAACAAAAGAAGTCCTTCTAAAAGACTGATAGCAACATCAATATCCATATTTTCAGCTTGAAGAAATTTACTTACAGTGTTGATTGCATGCAATAACTTGTACCAAATTACCATGCCAAGCAAGAACTCAAAATTCTAAAGTTCATATGTTGCTAAGGACTCAGTTTCACTCTTTGTTTTAGGATCTTCACTAGTATCTACCAAGTCAAATAAAGCATCTATTATTTGTACAGTTTGCTCTTTTATAGGCCTAACACTTTCAACATGACTTTCCCAACGTGTTTGTGACAATGGCTTAAGTGTAAGACCTTTCACATGATCTTTGAAAATTTTCCATCGCTTGGTAGATGAAGAAAACAATATATAGATGCGTTGTATCACTCCAAAAAATGACATATCTTTAGGACAACAATTTGCCATATCACATAAAGTCAAATTAAGACTATGACAACCACATGGAGTATAAAAAGCCCTCGGATTTATTTCAAGTAATCTTATCTGTACACCTTTATGCTTCCCTTTCATATTAGACCCATTGTCATACCCCTGACCTCTTATATCATCAATGTCCAGCTCAAGATTGGTCAACATGTTTTTAAGCTCAGTAAAAAGTCCAAGCCCTGATGTATCATCAACCTTCAAAAATTCTACCCAATATTCTTCTACCATTACAGAGTTTGCTGAATAATCCACACATCATATTACAAGAGACATTTGCTCCTCATGACTAGCATCTGGCGTACAATCTAATATGACTGAAAAATATTTTGCTTGTTTAACTTTTCTAAGAATTGAACTTTTTACCTCATTTGCCAACATTTGTATCAATTCATTTTGAATTTTAGGGCCCAAATATGTATAATGAGTCTCATGTGCTTGAATACGTCGAATGTGCTCTTTCATAATCGGATCAAACTCAGCAATCATTTCAATCATTTGCAAAAAAAGACCATTGTTTTCCACATAAAGCTTCTCACAATCTCCTCGAAATGCCAAGTTATTTTTTGCCAATCTTTACACAACAGCTATTATCCTCTTCAACACTTGTCTCCAGTGTTCTCTTTCTTTATTGATTTCAATCTGCACACTTTGATCAATTGTTTTATTTTTATTCAGTCTTGTTTCTAATTCAATCCAACTAGTCATGCAATATATATGCTCCTTACTTGCTTCATGATTTTTAAGACCCCGACCCATATTATGCCAATCTCTGTATCCTTCATTTCCCAACGGACCAATTTTACTCATTGTTTTTTGAGTCTTGAACAACTTACAGCAAAAGCAAAAAACCTTGTCCAAAAGAACTGAATATACTAGCCATCTCCTATCATTTGTTTCTCCATTGAGTAATACTCGCTTATATTGTGATAATTCAAAATGCCTACCACTACTATCTTTAGGAAACAAAACTCCATCAACTCTTTTTGGACCATTCTCTACTAACAAATCTCTCACATTTTGGTCAATTTTATCCCAACACCCTGGATCATAAAAATTAATAAATGAATCTTTATGTTGAATATTGTCTTCTTCTTTCTCGTTTAATTCATTGACATCAACGTGATCATCTTTGTCTTCATTCAATTCATCAACTAAGTCTCCTTGTTCATTAACATTATCATTCCAAGTTTCTTCTTCCTCTACTGAAGTTTCACCCAAGTTTTCAATTATTTCTTCTCCCTGTGTTATTTTGCTGCTATTAAAGTATTTAAACATATCACCGGCTTGATGTTGAACTAATGCTTCTTCCCTCTGTTTCCTTTTTCTTTTTTGAGCTCCAGACATATGTTTAGGAGGCATGATTTGTGACTATTGCCTAAACCTAACAAAAGTCAAAAGGAAAAAAATATTATGACATTACACGACACACTTAAGTAATAATAATGTTAAACTTAATTTTTATCTAAACTTGTAATAATAAGAAGAAGAATAAAATGAACAAGGCATCTCTATACTCTAATTACAATTTCTAAAAATAAAACAATTATCACGTATATAAATAAAATGAGACATCAATAAAATTAAATTTTCTTTTGCCAGATTTAGCCAACATCAATAAAGCCAATATCAATAAAATAGACATATAAAGCCAACATCAATAAAATAGACATATGCAACCTATCAAATAATCCAAATCTCCCAACTTATCACAAACTAAACAAAATGAAAATGATTTGTGAAGGAGAAACTAACCGGTTGAAGCTAAGCACTAGTAGATCTAGATTTTGGAGAAGCAGATCAGCTTCAAGGACCGAATCTGAGGCAGCAAGATCTCAGATCTGGAGGCTGGAGGCTGGAGCGACTGAGTGAGGCTGAGACTGAGAGCGAGGCAAAGAGGCACCGCCGCACCGGTGACCGGCCACGAGGGCGAGCAACCGCCGACCAAGCACAACAAGAGGCGAGAAAGCGAGGGTGAAGGGCGACAATCCGACTTCCGACGCCAGTGAGCAGTGAAAGGAGAGAGAGGCAGTAAGAGGCGAGAGCGAATGAGAGCTACCTGGAGCGACTGAGAGAGAGCGAGGCAGCGAGCCACCGGTGACCGGCCACGAGGGCGAGCGACCGTCGACCGAGCAGCAAGAGGCGAGAAAGCTAAGGCGAAGGGCGACGATCCGACGGAGCAGCGAAAGAAGAGAAAGGCGAGATCAAAGGCGAGCCACCGACCGACGGCAAGGGAAAGCCGGCGAAGGCGAGGCGCGATGATGACGATGACGGAGGGAGTTACAGAGCGACAGAGCGAGAGACTGCAGCGAAAGTGAGAGCGAGAGGGGAAGAAGGGCGAATGCAGAGTGAGAGGGGGAGGGGGTAAACCGTGGCGGCTGGGCTGGGCGGTTGGGCCCTTAGCAAAAAGAGGGGTTCCAATTTTTGGGCCCCCAAATACATAAATTTTCATGGGCCCTGAGGCAATTGCCTCACAGGCCTCATGAAAGGTCCGGCCCTGGTGGCGCCCAAGTCTCATTTAGCTAAATAGGAGAAGCCATTGGAGGAGATGAATGGAGGAAGTTGTAGAGAGTTGGCCGAAACAGAGAGTGGGAGAAGAGAGCTAATGCGAGAGAGATCAAGAGTTGGGCAGAAAGAAAAATGAAAATCAGAGAGGGAGAGAAAGAGCTTGCCCGAGTGAGTGAATGCCGAAATGGGCTACATCGAGTTGGAGGCGGCCATGGCTGCCATAGCCGCAACCAAGCTTTCAGCAAGCCCGGCCATGGCAGCCAAGCGAAGCAGCTCCAGCAAGCTCGGTGATCAGGGGCGGCGCGAGGGAGGCCGCAACGGAGCCGGGCAGCGAGCGGTGGCGCGAGGAGGCACTCGAAGGCTTCGGCAGTGGCCATGGCAGCACGGCGAGGGCGAGCAGCAGCTGGTTCGCGCGACGAAGCCAGCTGCGACGGTGATGGCTGCGAGCGGACGTGGTGCGGTCTGCGGTGTTGCATGCGTTCGAGAGGGAGGCGGCCAGTGGCCGTGGCCAAGCGTGGGCGTACACGGAGGCTGGGCAGCAGGCATGGCGGCGGGGCTAGTGCGCTGTAAGTGAAGTGAAGAAGAAGAAGAAGAAGAAGAAGAAGAAAGAAGAAAGAAGAAAAGAAAAGAAAAGAAAAAAAGTAAGAAAGAAGAAAAGAATGAAGAAGGTGCAGGGGAGGCGTTGGGTGTTGCAGAAAAAGGGAAGGAGAAGATGAACAGGGGAGAAGAAAGAAAATAAAGAAGAAAGAAAAAAAATAAAAGGAAAAGGAAAAAATGGAAGAAAATAGAAAAAATGTAGAAAAATTCCAAAAAATAGGAAATGGAGTTGTATTAATATTTCGGAGATTTTGGCGATAAAAAAATGGTTCAGGAACGCATTTCGAGGTGGGCACAAAAATCGAGGTAGTGCACGAAATTGAGATGTCGCACAAAAATTGAGGTTATGTGCGAGAATTGAGGTAATGTGCAAGAATCGAGGTGGTGTGAGAGAATTGAGGATTTGTGAGACAATCGAGGTTGGTCACGCCTTTCGAGGTTAAGACACGCATACCGAGGTGGCCTGAGAGGTTAAGCAAAGGTAAGCAAAATTTCTTAGAAAATTCCAGTAAACTAGGAATATTATTTTATGAATCATGATTGAGAAGTATTCGAGGAAATAAGTGAGTAATGCCTAGTTTAGATTATTGAGGAATTATTTAGTAAGGAAAATATTTAAGGAATTATTGAGGAAAATAGGAAGAAATAGAGAAAATTATGAGAAAATAATGAGAAATAGAATTTTGATTTATTGAATGAATATGATGGCCAGGGTATGTTGAGGATTCGAATTGAGTATGTTAGAAGCCTGGCACGAGAATCGAGATGTTATGAGAATGTGTATAAGGTAAGTGATACTACTCAAATGGATTTAAGTTTATGAAAAATGCTTTGTTTGTAAGTAGTACTCCCCAAAATGGATTTAGCTTCATGAAAAATGCTTGGTATGAAAGTGATTTAACCCAAAACTTGATTTGATGAAAACGATTTTATCATGTTGTCATGTCTTGATGTGATTATGTCATGTAGATTGCATTTACATGTATTGATGATGAAATGTGCATATATTCATTATGATGTTATTGATCATACATTGCATATGAGTTCACGATGACACCGCTGCACCCATTGACCTCGGCATGGAAAGGAAGTCGTACCAATGGGGGGGTAGCATTAAGGTGCAAACGGGAATGCGGATCGTCACCGTTGCACCATTGACCTCGGCATGGAAAGGAAGCCATAGCAATGGGGGGTAGCATAAGGTGCGGTCGATTCACGGAAGGAAATGAGGAATGATGACATTTTGCATACTGCATTCATGCACAGAAATGATTTTGTACCACTTACTTAGATGGTTCATCATCTAGTTGGGCTTTGCTCCTGGAATATTCAAACGTTCTAGATGGAGATTGTAGCAAAAACGAGGATGAATGAGACATGAAATGGCACTTTCCAAGTGCACGATGCATTGAATTGAAAGGAAATGGCACTTAGCTAAGTGCATGATGAAATGAATGATGAGATGAATGATGTGATGCAGCCCATGTGTTTAAGTTCTGCTACATTGAAATCTGAACGTTTTGAAAGTCCATGATGTAAGATGTGAGTTATGATTGATGAATGATGATGCTTAACCTTATGGCTAATGACGATGTATAAACCCTAGTTAGGGTTAATGTTAGATGAGAACGCATGCTATGTGTTAATGTTAATTGAGGATGTATGTTATGTATTGATGTTAGTTGACAACTTATGTCATGTTTTAAGTTATTGATGCATAAGCCTTGTATTGGGGATTAAGTTTAAGAAACGATGATGTAAGATATGATTTATGTTTAACGTTGAGGAATGATGATGTAGGAATTGATTTATGTTAAAGTAAGATGTCAGGTTCGATTCAAGCTTCCGCATTTGAGGTATGTATATGATGATGTCTTTCTTTTTAGAGAATAAATGTGTGGAAATTTTGGGATGATGCGAGGAATGATACCATTTAGTATGAGTTCGAAAAGACAAAAAATTATCGTCCCAGGATTATCCCAAGTTATGACGCGCCCAGAAAACGGGGCGTTACACATGTAGTCTTATCATGCCATTGCTGTGGGACTCTAACCCCTTGGTCTTATTGTTGCTGTGGGACTCTAACCCTCAGTCTTGTTGTTGCCATGGGACTCTAACCCCCCGGTTTTGTTGCTACCGTGGGACTCTAACCCCCTCATCTTACATAACTCTCTCATCCCTCATAAACCTTTTTGCTCCCCATGCAATGCAACATATAAAAAATACAATGGCTTTTGCAGCAAAAACGTGATAACAAGGCCCCCATAAACCAAGCATCAGGTCATGCTATGCCCACATAGGAACACACACATGCGATATGCTCTAAATGCACTAGCTCACCTAGAGAACCCAAGTTGGCTCTTAGGCCAACCTGGTCATGCAAATGCTCACACAACCCGTCACACATTAAGCATGTCCCCCAAATGAATGCAACCCAACCCCCTACGGCACACACATCATGATATGCACAAACTTAAGGTGGGAATCTAGCAGTACCAACTCTTCTGGCCTATCTAATGCTTATCGTAACAGCCGATGATTGGCGCCCATACATACATCCATCCATCAACTGCCACGACCCACGATTGACAGTCAGTGGCTTTGTACCCCATACCCTGAGACACACACAGACGACATTAAACTTACACCTTTTAGACTTAACATCCCATGATCTTTCACGCACTCGGTAACATAAACATTAACATACCATGTTTGTCCTCGTTTCTTATCATACATAAAGACCTATCTCACCACTCACATATTAAACATTCCACCTCACTCATTAAGACTCATAGCAAACCCCATAACTTAGCCATAACTGACTTTCTAGCTAAGAACCTAGTCCCAACGGGTTTAGCATCATTCTCAAAGAAATCAGAGCGATACAAAGCCCTGTGCCGGACATAAAGAAGGACGCTAAGACATCACTTAATTTATTTCGTCCACAATATACCCACTAATAAAATATAAGGCACATGATGGTTGCCACGTGAATTTATATTATTAATACGTGGAACCGAGTCACGGTGAGGGAGGGATTAAAGTATGAAAAACCATGAAGACTTACACACGGATTAAAGAACATAAGGAGAAGGTTAAGAGCTTGCCTTTACAAGGTAGTTTCTTTCCTTTCTTGCACTCCCACTACGAAGTAAAACGTTTTGCTGTGATTAATAGAACCATGGCTTAAATTAATTAAATCCAACCACGTAATCTGTATAATCTAACCGTGAAAAACTTATAATTTAAATATATAACACCACTAACAACTTTACCCACTTACCAGGATACTTTAAACACTGAAACCTCCCAAAATCCCTTGATTTTTTGCCATTTTCTTCCTCTTTCCTTCTATTTTCGCTATTGTGCGCCTCCCACTCTTCTCCCTCAATTTCCTCTCTGTTTGCTAGCTTGGAGAAGGCCAAAATTGGCCTTTAAATTGGAAAAATAGAAGGCTGAGGCGTGACCACGTGGCAATACTATTGTTGAGGTCATTAAATTGGCAAAACGACGTCGTTTCAGCCCTTCATCTTGGCCATATTAATTGGCCTTTTCCTATCGCGCGCACAGCCCACCAGAATTGAACCAGCGACCTCCCGCATGCCCCCTCGTGCGGGTACCGCCTGGGCCAGATGATCCCTCTATATATATACTCATCCAAATAATTTTAAACTAATCCTCAGCCTACTTTCCAGAATTGCACCAGCACCCCAGAACTTCCGAGAACCAGCACTTACACCCACTTTAATAATTATACTTACACCCCGAAACTTCTGAAAATCCCATTTACACCTTAATTTAATAATTCCATAAATATTCCCAAATAAATTAATTAATTACCTCAATTTTCCATTTCCTCAAAACAACAAAAATTATTATTTTTCCTTAAATCTCCAAATACTCAATAATGACCTCAACATTAGTATTAATAATTATTATTTATCTCTAAATTTTGGGATGTTATAATAGTAGAATGCACCCATATCCATACATCCTCTTATTAAGTATCGTAGTTGCTAATTACAATATAACTCTTTGGATTACAAGTTCGTACAAACAAATCCAAGAAAAGAAAACTAAATGTTCGCCGTCTCTTCGCCTTTGCTTGCCCTAGAACCTAGAGTACCTATCACGCTTTGACATACCTGGAACGTTAAATGTTCTAGGGGTATGAAACACCCAAGTTAGATAGTTACATCTAAGTGAGTGGTACAAGAAAGAAAATAATGCACGCAAGAGAAATATGTAGTATATCAAGCACTACAAAAAAACTAGCATTTAACAGTGTTTTTTTTTTACATTTAGCGACGGTTTTCTAAGTAATTTAGCGGTGATTTTCAAAACCATCGCTAAATCAGCCGTCGTAGAGCATTTAGCGGCGCGGTTTTGACCAACCATTGGAATAACCACTGCAAATCATATTTTTTGTGGCGGTTCTTAAACCGCCGCAAAAATTAGTGATTTATTGGCGATTTTTAAAACATTTAGCGGCAGTTTTTGAACAACCATAAAAATTATAAAGAAATTAAAATTTTTAATTTTAGCGGCAGTTTTAAAAATAGCCGCTAAAATTAAAACAAAATTAAAAATTTAATTTCTCCCATGTGGCCTGCCCGCCCGCGCCCAGCCGCTTGGACCCACCCTCGCCTGCCCAGCCACGTGGCCGCATGTCCGTGTGCCTCGTGGCAATGCTGGAAATTAAATTTCCAGCCTCCCCTTCCCCAATTTCGAACTCGTGACCTCCTCTATGCGCGTGCTTGCATGAAATCGTCTGATCTACGAAGCCCTCTTGTTATATAACTGCGTATATAAATTATATACCAAAACAACCACTATTTTCCAGAATTATATTTTTTATTTTTTAATATAAATTAAAAAACATTAATTAATTTATTATTTTTTAAAAGAGTAAAGGAATAAATTAAAAATAAATTAATTGAATTAAATTAACTAAATTAATTGATTAAAAAATAAAAAAATATTATATATATTTTTTAAAATTATTAAAATTTTGTTAAATTTAATTTAATTTTTTTAAATTAAAATTTTTAATTAATTTTGGGCACATGATTGGGGTCCAACCCCTCATGCCTCGCCTCTAGGCACGGCCACACCTCTAGGCATGAGATTTCTACCCGATCATCGTGATGTTCCGCCAATAAGTTGCCAATCGTTCAACTCCAGTCTTACCAACTAGCCACAAATACAAACACTGTGATGCATATAAAATAGAAAAGATATTCTTAAAATCAAGGAAACATGAGATGTAAGCCACCAACCACGACATGATGTGTGATAAGGCAGAAAGAATATGATACGCAAGCCACAAGCCACGCACGAAAGTCATCATGTTCAAACTCGATGCAAGCAAGGTAGAAAGGATATGCTCGAAACAAAGGAAACATGGGATGCAAGCAACAAACCTCCCACAAATGAAACCAATAGTGATCAAGAGGAAGCAAGAAGCATGCATAAACCACTCACCTTGACTGTTTACCTTTCATGTGTACTATTCACGCTTGTTAGTTTAGGTTTTCTACAAAAAAACATGTATTTTCGTAAATCAAACCTCAAATATTTTTACATAGGATTGTAGGGCATTAAAAAATGAGTTGGTATGCAAAATTTCAGGCAAAAAGAGCCTTTCACGGGCCCTCACTTTCCAAGAGAAGGGCCCTGTAATACCTAGTATTACATGGTGTTGAAAATAAATAATTTTTGGATTATTTTGTCAGGACCTCGGGTGGTCCGGAAAGCCCAAGGGTCAATCTCGAGAAATTAATTAATAAACTTTGCCAAATTGGCGGTTGGGAGTGCCTCGGGACTTGGATGTCCAGGGAAGAGGGCAAGAGATTGACGAGCGTCTCAAGATGAGATTAATGACGCTGGAAGCAGTCCGATCGGGAATAATTTTTGGAATAAATTCTGTATAAGCCCGAGTGGGTTCCAATACCGAATGGTCGCAAGGGACTCTCGAGAAGCTGAGGGAACCCTAGGGGTGGTTCGATTTTCAATGTAAGGCAATCCTTAAGTGTTTTCATGTCAAATTAAGGCCCCGTGCAGGCGCATGGACGAAATTGACTTTATCGAGTAAAAGTCAAATTATTAATTTTGGAGAATTAATGTTTTAGTGGCTTGTGGGAAATTAATTAAAATCTTGGGAGGGTCCAAGTGTAATTATAAAATCCCTCAAGTGCAATTATCAATTCTCTTAAGTGGAATTTTGAGAATTATGAGGGTTTAATGTGTAATATGTGTTATATATATATGTATATATATAGATATATGCTGTGTGTGCGTGTAAAAGGGGGGAGGAAGCTTTCTTGAAGCTTCCTCACGTGAAGTCTCTGTAAGTTTAAATGGCCGAAACAGAGAGCTTGCAAGAGAGAGCTTGTGAGGGAGATGAGATTGAGAGGGAGAAGCCGAAAGCAAGGGAGGCGATCGCGAGAGACTGAGGGAGAGCTCTTGGTCGAGTGAAGCAAAGCGCGAGGGAGAGAGAGAGCTGTGAGCGATCGAAGGCTGGCCAGAAATGCTAGCCGAAGGCAGAGGCCATGGCTGCTGTTGATGACCGAATCAGAGAAAAGAGAGGGAGGTAAAGCTGGGCTGAGGCATTGCAAGAGAGATGGAGCGAGATCAGGAGCGAGAGATGGCCCGTTGAAGGCGGCCTGAGGCGACCGTTGTAACACCCGGTGTAACCAGTGTTAGGAGAACAGAAAAGGAAGTAAGAAAAATTCCACCTGCCCGGCCTTAGCGAAGGGTGGATCGTGTTTCAAGACGAAACGCCCTAGGTGGGAACTAGGCTCGTCCTTCCCTTCGCTGAATCCCAGGATTCACTAGCAAAATTGGGCTTTAGCCACACCGCATTGGCTATAAAGAAAATCTCCTTCAGGCGCCCAATCGCCATTTTCTCATTTTATTTAATTCTTTTTCATTGAAGAATTTTACCGGGCTCCAAAAATCACCATTTAAACCAATCCATTGATGGATCACCAATTTTGGAGGATAAACTCATCATTTTCAAATTTTTAAATTTTCGGCATTTTCTCCAAAGGCCCGAAAATCCATTTATTTTGAAAATTCCTCCGGGGCCCAAAATCGATTTAGAAATGCCCCAATTTCTCCCAAAAATTCCAATTTTTTTAAAAAAAATTGGCCGGCCGGGCCCGCTGGCTCGCCCGGGGCCCGCGCGGGGCCCCGCTAGGCGCTGGCCGCGCGGCCTAGTCGCGCTCGCGCGCTGGCACGGCCGCCCGCGCGCGGCTGCCTGCCCGCGCGCTGGCACGGCCGCCCGCACGCGGCCGCCTGCTGGCGCGCGCGCCCGCGCGCGGCCGCCTGCCCGGCCGCGCGGCTGCGCGCCTGCCTGCGCGCGGGCTGTAGGCTGCTGCTTCCAGCAGCCTGCAGCTGCCCCCTTTCACTCCTTTACTCCTTTTTTTTTTTTTTTTTTCCTTGGGCTATAAAACCCCAAATTTTCCAGAATTTAACTTAAACAAATAAACTTCACATTTATCTTGGTTTGCCTCTAATTCTCCATAATTAAGGCTTAATCCACCTCTTGATGAATACACAACATATCATACCAAAGTGAAGTTTTTGCCTAGGCTTCAACATGCCATAAGCCTCAATCTCATTCACAAAAAAAAAATCAACCCTTCAAGGAATATACACTCCAAACATACACTTTGGGCTTAAGAAACCCTTACATAAAGCATATACAACTTAAGCATAAATTACACCATTTCAGAAAAATATTCAATGTCTTCATGCTCAAGCTTCTTTCTCTTGCCAAACCCTTCCATAGCATGCTTCAATACCTACAAGAGGTCAAATAACCTCATGAGCTCCAAGAGCTCAATAAGGGTGCAATGACATAAAGTATGGAAATTAACAACATAGATGCTAATGCCATATGCAAGTGCTTAGGGTTCCAATACCTCAACCCTCAAGGTTAAAGGCTTCAACATACCCATCCCAACACACAATTTCATGGCCATGAGTCTCATGCACACAAGCATATGCAAAGCAAGCACAAAAATGTTAAAATGCATACAAGAGTCATGCTAGCCTCCATCCACTCGGGGCTTTCCCCTTACCTCATACTCCATGGATCTTCAAGTTTCCAACAACTTCAAGCCTCCAAAATCACTTCCTTTAATTTCCTCAAACTCCTTACATGAAAAACAAGCCTAGGATTATAAAGAAATCCTTTAAAAATGAGAGATACAAGAAAATTGTGAAACCCTTACCTCTAGGCTTCTTGGATTTCTTCTTCTCCTTTTTCTTCTTCTTTCTCTCTTCTTCATTTCTCTTTATTTCCTTCAAATGGCTAAAGGGAAGACTTCCTCCATCTTCCTCTCTTTTCTTTCTCAAGACTCTTCAAATGGAAAAACTTGAGCTTGAAGGTCCACTTCCCTTTTTATACACTTTCATTTCTCTTTTCTTTTTGATTTATTTTCCTAGCCTTGATATTCCCAATTGCAAGACTTGATCCTAACCTTTCATTTCTCCTTTACTTTTTGAGAATAAATCTTGACCATTGGAAGAAGCACAATCCATAGCCCTTAGTCTTCTTTAATCTCAACCCTTGATGCATTTTGGAAGACTAAATCCCCACCATCCAAATTAACACAATCCATGTGTTTCTCAAGAATGAATCCTAGCCATGGACTTCTTTGGAGATCCAATCTCCACCATCCATTTCATTCTTCTATTGGATCCTTACATCCCATTTGGCAATCCATGCCAACATAAAGCCTTAAATCTCTACCATTAGATAAATTCCAATTTCAAGACTAATTTTCCACCATTGGATCAAGTCTTCAAATCCCATAAATATCCCATTTCTCATTTATTTAATTGGGACTAATTTCACCACATTAAATATGAAAGACAACTTGGAGAGACATAAATGCTTTTCTTTCTCATTTATTTTAATCTCCCATTTTCCCCCATTAATGCTTGACCATTTTCTTTTCATTTGCAATTTCTTTTTATTGCAACAAATCATTACACTCACATGGGCTAAATGGCTCATCTTTTCCATTCTTTTTGGTTTATTTAAATCCTTTAATTTTGCTTGAATAAGACCATGCCAAGTGTCACTCTAAGACACAAACTTGGCTTCCAAGTCTTCCATCTCACCCATCCATTAATTATAAACATAATTTACCAATTAATTATTTCCACTCCCATAATTAATTTCCTCCTTTTCTCATAATTAATTCCTTTATGAAATTTCTCTCCAAAATTACCAAAACATCCTTTGTGAATTTTCAATCCCATTTATTTCCACATAATGCAAAATGGGAACTAATTCACTTCCATATTCAATTCCACCTTGGAATTATCTCCAATGTACCAAATTACCCTTTTATTGGACTTTGCTATCCAATTTACCAAAATGTCCTTCTCATAGGGCACCCTCATCTCAAGGATTCAACACCTTCTCAAGGGCATTTTTGGAATTTTTCTTACTTCCTTTTCTGTTCTCCTAACACCGGTTACACCGGGTGTTACATTCCACCCTCCTTAAGAGAATTTCGTCCTCGAAATTCACCTTACCATAATCTTCTGCCTAAGATAATTGCATTCTCAGGCTACATGGCAAATTCTTGTGCTCGAGAACCTCATAGCCTATTCATTTCTCACATTTACCTTGGGTTACACCTACCTCAAGGCTTTGCTTTAGGCTTTTGATTCTCCGACTCTCGAGGACATTCACCGATCGAATACCGCTTTGGCCTCCAGCCAAGCTGCACCTTTGGTCGCTGGTATCGCTTTATTGCAACGCTATCCATCTACAGATGGATTTTCTCTACCGCGAAGCATCACTTTGCTGTCCACTTCCCATTTTCCATCAATCAAACAACTCTCACTGACATTGCTTCACTGATCAGTCTACCACGGTTTTACGCCGATCACACACGGCAACGTTTCACACTGCCAAATCACATGGCCACGATTTTACGCTGGTCCAACCAACAACGTTTTAGCACTGATCATCCACCGCAATGTCTCTTTTAGTGCCCACAAGACACTCTGACATCTATTCATCATGGCATACCGCCATTATCACACGCACGCATAGCCTAAGTTGATCCTCATGGCAACCTCTCATTACCGATCGACTTATCGTGCTAGCACTACATGGGAAGCACCTATTTAGCCCACCTTGCCAACTTCGACCATTTCATACATGGTCTTCTACCTTGACCATCCGACCCTCATTTTCGATATGATTACGCAAAATCCACATACCTAACACCATGCCAGGTAATTACACCGTTCAACCGTACGTACATTACCCGAGTCCAACTCGAGCCTGGCGATGCACGCACCATTACAATCTCACCTCGAGCTTAACCATGCTCGGGCCACAACCTTCTCCCAACCAGGAGTTCTTTGCATTTAAGCACACAAGGTACTTACTAGCCGATATCACACGCTAGTAGGGGTCTCTTACCCATACAAGGGAATTCTTCACTGAGCAACCCCTCTTCAATTCTTCACCCCATTCCGACTTTTACAATCATGTCCCCATGCTAGGCCTTACCTTGGTTATCTACCCTACCACGAGTCCAGGATCTTACCATTTCGCTTTTAGGTCGCAGGACCATTAATCGGCCCTCGTCATCACCCACGGTGCGTGGCACAAGTGAATGGCTTGTTACCATCTGCTCAAACACTTACTACCTCGCACCAGTAGGATGACTCGTGCCTTTGGTCCGCACCATAACAAGCTAACTTGGTTACATCCCAACTCTTGTAGCGGTCTTTAGCCAACTTCACTCACCCAGCCTCAATTTCATTGGGACTTTTCAAATCTCCCCATTTCTCAACAAAGCCTCTTACTCTTGAGGCACGAACTTTCAGCCATCATACATTAGGTTCATTCTCAACCCGTAATAGACACCTGATTTAAACCATGCATAATGGTTCCTCTTGTCCTCCTTGGCAAGGACATCACCATAATAGCAACGAAATTTTTTTTTTCTCCCCCACGATTGTTGCATTCCAAAATTCACCGATACCAGCTTTTATGGCCATTCGCACTCGGCTTCAAGGTCTTACCATGCACGATGGTTACCTTTGACCTTCCTGACCACTTCTTTTCCCTAATCGCGATGACGACACCACCATGCTATCGCAAGGACTTGCTGCTCTTTGAATCTCACTGGTCACCACAACCAGTACGACCCTACTCTCAGGCCGCCTTCCTGATATCACTATCTATAGTTATAACAGCTAGCTAGTTCCCTGAGAGACTCTGGCTTCTCTCAGATTTTTTATACACTTTACTACAGCTAACTCACACCTCTCGGTGAGCAACCACATGGCTCTAACACCATAACAGCTTCACTAGCCGATTTCCTTTCACAACCATTAACCTTAGACATGAGGTTAACTCTCATCGATTGCCCACACCTTAAGGCATCCCTTTAGCTGCATCACTCACAGCCATTAGGTGATTTCATCACCTCAACACTACTACTAGAAACCCATCTCATCCCATCAGCTCTTTCTTCGAGCTCTCTTTACCCATTAGCGACATCTTAAATTCGCCTCAACTTCCATTTAACCAACTCGATTAACTCTAGCCGAATCGCTCGGCTCATAACCCACATAACCTTCCTCTAGGCACTATACTTGCAATCATCGATTACTACTTCGATTTAAACTCCAGTCACTGGAAATCACCCCTGCCACTCCTGTGGAATTCACACTTCCATTGGATGCCGTAGGACTCACCTTCCTACTCAGGCACTTGCCATTACGCTGGCCTTTCCCCGGGTGACCTTTCCTGATAGAGTTGTAGCGCCTTAGGAGGTTTATCTCACATTGTTGCCTCATGTACAACTTTTCTTGGGAGAACATCTCAAGTTCTACCCTAACCACAATTCCACTACCATTGATAGCTCTCATTCCGAAGCCACACTCCTCTGAGTGGCACATTTCTGCCCTGACCAACCATCTTTCATCACCTTGCATCTCTTTCTCACAATTTGCATGGTCTAACCACCAGGACCCACTGAACCATTCTACTAAAGGCATGCACGGTTTCATCAAGGCTTTACCTCACCGCCCCCGAGCCTCACGCTTCATTATTGCCATCAGGTGCTACCACCTGGCAATCTCTCGTGTGCCATCAACTGGAAACCCTTCTAGTGCCACATGAGGACACTTCCTCATTTCGCATCGACACAACCAAGACTAACACCAGCCTGGGCAATTGCGCACCTTCACAGATTTCAAATCGTGCCTTAGCCACACGTTCAGCCTACCACAACTCACATCACTGGATTAGAGATTGCTTTATTTGAAACCTCCGCACGCTTTAATTTCCCCATTTGATGGTTGGCTTCCATTTCGTAAGTCTCGCCCTCCACGGCACTTACATATCATTCTCGAGCCATTTACCAACTCTACCAATCAATCCCATCTTCATACATTATTGCAAGATCACATTGGATACATCATCTCAATTTACCAGATCACTACGATCGATTTAACCACAGCTATATTAGCATCCTTTAGCAAGGAGCATCGTCACACCTCTTGTTATCACACCACAAGATATCACTCCCTCGATTCACAAACTTTCTTGCTGCCTTGACACCCACAGCACTACCACCATACTTCAACCCTTACGGAATTTTTAGGTCTGGCTCAGGAATAACATACAGCATACCCCAGATCTTCGGTGTCTAATCGTCTCCACAACAGACAGGTTACTCCACGTGGAGGGCTGCAGTCCCTCCTGTGGACTAACCGTCTGCATCCAGTGGTCCATAGCATTAGACCCGTCACTGGTAGGCGTCAACCATAGTATTATTCCCACGCTAGACCCGTTTCTTTTCCCCGAGTTTCTTTCTCAAACATCTCACCGATCTTCAGTCCCTGACCATCTGCATAGTCACTGTGTTGCCTTGTGCTTTAGGCGCACCAACACCTTGTCACCATCATCGTGTCACTCCCATACACTGGCCCAACACTGGCTCCCCATCGTGTTGCCCTGTGCTTCGGAGAGTCAACACCCCATCACCTTTACTGTGTTGTCCCTTACACTAGCCCAACAACAGTTTCCTACAGCATGGCTCAGGTCCGATTCTGATCTGTTTCGCACCCCGTATCGTGACTTTTACCTTCCAGTCACACCTCTGCTATCGAACTCAGCATGACTACCTCGCCACGTTCGCAGCCACTATTCCTACCAGGCGTCCTACTCTACAGCAATGTATCAGATTCCCTAACGCACTCCACGATTCCTCCTTAGGACTACTCTATATGTCGTATCCTTTACAAGAGGTTCTCGGTCTCACCTGACCAAATTTCCTAAGGTGCTGCTTCGGATCTTCAACATCCGACCGTCACCTGCAGTTCACTAAATCGCTCAGGCCCACGGGCCACTTGCCCTCAACACGAGCCAACTAATTAGTCCTCTGCCATACGGTCCATAGTATCAGATCCGTCATAGCGAGCCTTGCACCCATAGCATCAACGCTATTTAAAGCCTCCCGAGCTACGATGGTTCCGCTACCACCTTACCCGAGCCATCTCACTTGGTTATCCTTGCCTTGATAACCTCAAGCTCGTACCATGAGTCCTGCTCCTCAGGATCCTACATCTCTTATCACTTAAGAGACTCTCAACCCACTTCACATCTTGAGGCCTCATGATCTTACCCCACAAGATCATACATCATGGCTCTCACTCAACATTTGAAAGTTCCAACCTTCCATGACAATGGATCCCTATCCATCATAATTCATTCGCCACCCAGCTCATCTTAGAGCTTAATTATCATAGATCACGCAACCCACAATCAACATGCTGAGCCCATCTCAGGCTCCGACACCCATAACCATGGAGCGTCAACCAGTACCTTCTAGGTAAATTGAGACCTCTCATCTCCCCTTGCACACTCATGAACACATTCAGTCACTACGCTCGGCCTGGCCTTCTTGCATGCCTCGCTCGGGCTTCCTTGACTTTATGTCCATAACTCGGGCATTCACATTACCCGTTACGCCTCACCCACAAAGGCATCCACAATTGGCATTTCCTCCACGTGCATAGCCCAGGGATGTCCTGTTGCCACTATTCACTACCCTCGGTCCACATACCGCTCATACCCTTCATTGGGTGACCTCTGCGTCTCCCGTCAAGGGTTTCATAACCTTAGGCGTCATCTCGACCCCAGGCATCATAATGAGGGTCTATTCACCTCTCATCTCCTGACCTTAGGCGTCTTGCCTGACCCTAAGCGTCAATGAGAGTTTAAATTGGCCCCTCATCCATCATTCACAGGAACGGTCACTTAGCCTTTCTCAACCAAGACTTCCAATCCCATGGCTCTCACGCGCATATCTACACTTGCCCAACTCCTTTATCCCAAATTTGAATCCCCTTGGATTCTAGCTCGACTCACTTGGGATTTCCATCTCACACAAGTACCCGCCAGGGTCCATTTGCCACATACCTATCCCTTCTTAGGATATATCCCATTTCATCATGAGATCAACTAGGGTCCACTCATACCCTAGGCACGTCCCCTCCAGGATCGTCATAACGATATAATCATGTGGCACCGCATGCATCCCTCATGCATGTCTCGCACTCGACTCCCCTTGGAGTCTTTCAATGAACTACCAACGTCACGCCTACCCTGGTCATGACTGGCATATGCTTCACATGCTCGCTCCACATAGAGCCTCTCTACAAGTAACTTTAGCTTGCTCCATTCCCAGAGCTCGTCACACAACCTGTTGACGACTTCTTTCTTTGGGTTTCGAGCTAATTTCAACCTCAGCTCACCCTAGTTTAAGCACGCAACCCATAGCACGTCACTTCTACGGGAACCATTCCATTCCCCCATACGGGCTTATACATCACCTCAACATAGGTTGGTCCACTAATCCCTCCTTGGATTAGCTATACCTCGGGCTCTCCTTATCCCATCATGACCCTTATCATGACTCGGCCTTGTGTCCCCGCACAAGCCTCGACACTTCAATCGTAAGGAACTTTATCTTTAGAATGCCTCATGAACCTCCAAATTTCCACATTCGGGTTCTTGATACCAATACCCACACTTGGGCATTTGACTCTTCATTGCTCGACCCGTATATCTCTTACGGTATATCATCTCAACATGATATTTTCCTTTCCCTATAGTAGGAATATCCGAGCACTCCATTTCCATCACCGTAGACCTCCATGTCTCGACCCAACCCCTAGGGTCTTCGGTCACTTGTGGTTCTACTCCCAAGGCCTTCATATCAACCTTTGACCACATTTCCCCAAACATCTTCCACTTGATGCTCCAACCATGCTCTGATACCAATCTGTAACGCCCCGCTCCCACTTACGGGAGTTACTCGTGAACAATTACCCGAACCGTTCACCTGCCCGGTCTGAGATGAAGGGTGGACTATGTTTCAAGAAGAAACGCCCTAGGTGGGAACTAGGCTTCGTCTGGCCCTTCGCTTACCCAGGATCCATAAACACCCTAGGACCTCGCGAGTTTCTTATGAATGAAGAAATAACCCACTACATTGCCCAAGGGCTTCAAGATGCTTCTTAACACCGGGCTAGACTAAGGGGAAACTCATACTCAGAAAAATCCTCCAATTTTTCCAACATTTCATCGCTCGGGGACTCCTTCGGGGATTTTATAATTTCTTCTATAGCCCAAAATCTCCCAAAATTGGGCCCTATTATTTCCCCTTTTATTCCCCTAATTTTTGAAATTTTTCCCCTTTTTTTTTTTTTTTTTTTTCCGCGCGCGGGCCCCAAGGCCGGCTGGGCCTGGCCGCGCGCGCCTGGGGCGGCCGCGGCCCGCGGCCACGCGGGCTGGCCCAGCAGCGGCTGCATGGGCCGGCCGCGCGGGCTGGCCGCGCACGCTGGCCGCGCGGCTGTGCGCCTGCCGCGCGCGCACTCGCGCGCCCCCCCGCGCGCGCCTGTGCGGCCGCGCCCGCGCGCCTGCCCCGCGCGCGCGCTCGCCCCCTGCTGCCTGCTGACCTGCTGCCCCCCAATTTTTTTTCCAGCAACTCCCTTATTTTGAAGTTCCAACTTTCCAACACCCCAAAAATGCCCAAATTCTCCAGAATTTCCTTTCCATATATACACATCAAAATGTACCCTTTGGGCTTAAAGAAATCCTTACACAAGACATATACAAATTAAGCAAAAATTTCAACATTTAGAAAGAAATATTCAAATGTCTTCATGCTCAAGCCTCCTTCTCTTGCCAAACCTTTCCATAGCATGCTTCAATACCTACAAGAGGTCAAATAAACCTCATGAGCTCCAAGAGCTCAATAAGGGTGCAATGACATAAAGTATGGAAATTAACAATATAGATGCCAATGCCATATGCAAGTGCCTAGGGTTTCAATGCCTCAACCCTCAAGGTTAAAGGCTTCAACATTCCCATCCCAACACACAATTTCATGGCCATGAGTCTCATACACACAAGCATATGCAAAGCAAGCACAAAATGTTAAAATGCATACAAGAGTCATGCTAGCCACCATCCACTCGGGGCTTTCCCCTTACCTCATACTCCATGGATCTTCAAGTTTCCAACAACTTCAAGCCTCCAAAATCACTTCCTTTAATTTCCTCAAACTCCTTACATGAAAAACAAGCCTAGGATTATAAAGAAATCCTTTAAAAATGAGAGATACAAGAAAATTGTGAAACCCTTACCTCTAGGCTTCTTGGATTTCTTCTTCTCCTTTTTCTTCTTCTTTCTCTCTTCTTCATTTCTCTTTATTTCCTTCAAATGGCTAAAGGGAAGACTTCCTCCATCTTCCTCTCTTTTCTTTCTCAAGACTCTTCAAATGGAAAAACTTGAGCTTGAAGGTCCACTTCCCTTTTTATACACTTTCATTTCTCTTTTCTTTTTGATTTATTTTCCTAGCCTTGATATTCCCAATTGCAAGACTTGATCCTAACCTTTCATTTCTCCTTTACTTTTTGAGAATAAATCTTGACCATTGGAAGAAGCACAATCCATAGCCCTTAGTCTTCTTTAATCTCAACCCTTGATGCATTTTGGAAGACTAAATCCCCACCATCCAAATTAACACAATCCATGTGTTTCTCAAGAATGAATCCTAGCCATGGACTTCTTTGGAGATCCAATCTCCACCATCCATTTCATTCTTCTATTGGATCCTTACATCCCATTTGGCAATCCATGCCAACATAAAGCCTTAAATCTCTACCATTAGATAAATTCCAATTTCAAGACTAATTTTCCACCATTGGATCAAGTCTTCAAATCCCATAAATATCCCATTTCTCATTTATTTAATTGGGACTAATTTCACCACATTAAATATGAAAGACAACTTGGAGAGACATAAATGCTTTTCTTTCTCATTTATTTTAATCTCCCATTTTCCCCCATTAATGCTTGACCATTTTCTTTTCATTTGCAATTTCTTTTTATTGCAACAAATCATTACACTCACATGGGCTAAATGGCTCATCTTTTCCATTCTTTTTGGTTTATTTAAATCCTTTAATTTTGCTTGAATAAGACCATGCCAAGTGTCACTCTAAGACACAAACTTGGCTTCCAAGTCTTCCATCTCACCCATCCATTAATTATAAACATAATTTACCAATTAATTATTTCCACTCCCATAATTAATTTCCTCCTTTTCTCATAATTAATTCCTTTATGAAATTTCTCTCCAAAATTACCAAAACATCCTTTGTGAATTTTCAATCCCATTTATTTCCACATAATGCAAAATGGGAACTAATTCACTTCCATATTCAATTCCACCTTGGAATTATCTCCAATGTACCAAATTACCCTTTTATTGGACTTTGCTATCCAATTTACCAAAATGTCCTTCTCATAGGGCACCCTCATCTCAAGGATTCAACACCTTCTCAAGGGCATTTTTGGAATTTTTCTTACTTCCTTTTCTGTTCTCCTAACACCGGTTACACCGGGTGTTACACGTGAAGACCTGGGGTATGCTATAGGTTATGTCTGGGCTAGACCTAAATTTCTGTGAGGGTTGAAAAAAAAAAATCATCGTAGTACCTTTTGTTGTCTTGGCAGCATGAAGGTCTGTGAATAGATTGAGTGATATCTTGTGGTGTGAAAACAAGACGTGTGGCGATGCTCCTTATTAAAGGATGCTAACGCAGTTGTGGTTGAATTTGATCGAAGTTGATCGAATAAATTGAGACGATGGACCCTGTGTGACCTTGCGGTGATGCAAGAAGATGGGTCAACTGGTGGAGTTGGTAAATGACTCCAGGATGTTACGTAAGTGCCGTGAAGGGTGAGACTTACGAGTTAGAAGCCAACCATGAAATGTGAAGGTTGAAGCATGCAAAGGTTTCAAGTATGGGGATCTCTAATCCTGTGATGTGAGTTGTGGCAGGCTGAACGTGTGGCTGAGGCACGGTTTGAAATTTGTGAAGGCTTGCAATTGCACGGTCTAGTATTAGTCCTGATGTGTCGATGCAAAAATGAGGAAGTATCTTCATGTGGCACTAGATGGGTTTCCAGTTGTTGACACAGGATTAGTTGCCAGGTGGTAGCACCTGATGGCAATGGTGAGAGCGTGAGGCTCGAGGACTGTGAAGTAAAGCCTTGTTGGGTGCCGTGTATGCCTCTAGTATAAAGGTTCAGCGGGTCCTGGTGGTTAGACCAGGCGAATTTTGAGAAAGAGATCCAAGGGGATAAAAGATGGTTGGTCAAGGCAAAGTTGTGCCGCTTGAAGGAGCGCTACTCCGTAACGAGAGTTATAAATGGTGGAGTTGAAATGTGTCCTGGGTAGAACGTGAGAGGTTCTCCCAAGAAAGGTCGAGCATAGGGCAACAACATTAAATGGACCTCCTAAGGCACTACCACTCTAACAGGATGCATCACCCGGGGAAAGCCAACGTGATGGCAAGTGCCTGAGTAAGAATGTGAGTCCTACGACATCTAGTGGAAGTGTGAGTTCCACAGGAGTAGCAGGGGTGATGTCCAGTGGGTGGAGTTAAATAAAAAAATCATAGTTGATGAGTGCAAGAGTAGTGCCTGGAGAAAAGTTGTGTTGGTTATGAGCCGGGCGATCCGGTTAAAGCTAATCGAGTTGATTAGATGGAAGGTGAAGGCGAATTTAAGATGTCACCAATGGGTGGTTAGAGCTCAAAGGAAGAGCTTGTGGGACGAGATTGGTTCCCAGGAATCGTGTAAAAGTGATGAAATCACCTGGAAGCTCTGAGTAATACAACTAGAGGGATGCCTTGGAGTTTGGGCAATTAATGACATTTAACCTCGTGGCTAAAGGTTAACGATTGTGAAAGGAAATCAGCTAGTGGAGCCGATTGGTGACTAGCTGAGGGTAGCTGATGGTGACCAAAGGCGCCAATTGGTGATAGCAGCAGCGACGAGCGGTGGCTAGCCATGGCCGTGTTGCATCGTGAGAGTAGTTGGTCAGTGGCGTTGGTGGATCTGGAGTCGCAGTTGCGGCTAGATGTGGCGCTAAGCGATGGCAAGAGATCGTCTTAGCTAATGATGATGGCGTTAAGGCTAATGTGGACGCTCACTGAGTGATGTGAGCTGGTTGTAGCAAAAGTTATAAGAAACCTGGGAGAAGCCAAAGTTTCTCAGGGATTTAGCTAGTTGCTATAAGTATAGCAAAGTGATATGAGGAAGGTGGCCTAAGAGTGGGGTCGAGCCGATTGCGTTGAGCAGTGAGATTCATAGAGCAGCGAGTCTTTGAGATGGCATGGTAGTGTCATCGTTGCTGTCAGGGAAAAGATGTCAGGAAGGTCAAAGGTAGCCATTTTGCATGGTAAGACCTTGAAGCCGAGTGTGAATGGCCATGAAGGCTGGTGCCTGTGAAATTTAGATGCAATGACCGTGGAGGGAAAATTCGTTGCTGTTCTGGTGTTGTCCTTGCCGAGGAGGATAAAGGAAACCATTATCCATGGTTTAAATCAGGTGTTTATCGCAAATTAAAAAAAAAAAAACCTGATTTTGGGATTGCCGAAAAGTTCCATGCTTCAAGAGTAAGAGCCTTTGTTGAGAAATGTGAGATTTAAAAAGTCCTAACGAAATTGAAGCTGGGCGAGTAAATTTGGCTAGAAGACCGCTACAAGAGTAGGGGTGTTACCGTGTTAGCTTGTTGTGGTGCGGACCAAAGGCACGAGTCATCCTACAAGTGCGATGCAATAAGTGATTGTGCAGATGGTAATAAGCCAATCACTTGTGCCACGCACCGTGGGTGATAACGAGGGCTGATTAATGGTTTCGCGACCTTAAGCGCAATGGTAGGATCCTTGACTCGCGGTAAGGTTTAATAGCTAAGATAAGGCCTAGCATGGGGCATGATTGTGAAAGCCGAATTGGATGAAGTATTGAAGAGGGGTTGCTCAGTGAAGAGTTCCCTTGTATGGGTAAGAGACCCCCACTAGCGTGCTATATCGGCTAGTAAGTATCCTTGTGTGCTTAATGCGAAGAACTCCTGGTTGGGAGATGGTTGTGGCCCGAGCATGATTAAGCTCGAGGTGAGATTGTAATAGTGCGTGCATCGCCAGGCTCGAGTTGGACTCGGGTAATGCACATATGGTTGAAATGTGAAATTACCTGACATGGTGTTAGGTATATCGATTTTGCGTAATCGTATCGATAAATGAGGGTCGGCTGGTCAAGGTAGTAGACCATGTATGAAATGGTCGAAATTGGTAGGGTGGGCCAAATGGGTGCTTCCCATGTAGCGCTAGCATGGTTAGTTGATCGGTAATGAGAGGTTGCCATGAGGATCGACTCAAACTCTGCATGCTTGTAATAAATGGCGGTGTGCCATGATAAATGGGTGTCTGAGTGTCTTGTGGGCACTAAAAGAAACATTGTGGCTGATGATCAGTGCTAAGACGTTGCTGGTTGGACCAGCGTAAAATCGTGGCCATGTGTGATTGGCAGTGGGAAACGTTGCCGTGTGTGATCGGCGTAAAATCGTGGTAGACTGATCAGTAATGCAATGTTAGTGAGAGTTGTTTCGGTTGATGTGAAAAAGGGAAAATGGGAAGTAAAATGCAAAAGCGATGCTTCGAGGCAGAGAAAACCCATCCGGAGACGGATATCGTTACAATAAGCATGACCAGCGACCAGTGGTGCGATTTGGCTGAAGGCCAAGGAGGTATTCAGTTGGTGAATGCTCCCGAGAAGCGGAGGACAATATGCCTAAATAAAGCCTTGAGGTGGGAATAACCCGAGGTAAAGGCTGAGAAATGGTTCGGCTAAGAGATTCTCAAGTAGGGGATTCGGAGAGTAGCCTGTGAATGTGCTTGTCTTGGGCAAGAGATTAAGGTAAAGTGAATTTCGAGGACGAAATTCTTTAAGGAGGGTGGAATGTAATACCCGGTATTACATGGTGTTGAAAATAAATAATTTTTGGATTATTTTGTCAGGACCTCGGGTGGTCCGGAAAGCCCAAGGGTCAATCTCGAGAAATTAATTAATAAACTTTGCAAAATTGGCGGCTGGGAGTGCCTCGGGACTTGGATGTCCAGAGAAGAGGGCAAGAGATTGACGAGCGTCTCAAGATGAGATTAATGACGCTGGAAGCAGTCCGATCGGGAATAATTTTTGGAATAAATTCTGTATAAGCCCGAGTGGGTTCCAATACCGAATGGTCGCAAGGGACTCTCGAGAAGCTGAGGGAACCCTAGGGGTGGTTCGATTTTCAATGTAAGGCAATCCTTAAGTGTTTTCATGTCAAATTAAGGCCCCGTGCAGGCGCATGGACGAAATTGACTTTATCGAGTAAAAGTCAAATTATTAATTTTGGAGAATTAATGTTTTAGTGGCTTGTGGGAAATTAATTAAAATCTTGGGAGGGTCCAAGTGTAATTATAAAATCCCTCAAGTGCAATTATCAATTCTCTTAAGTGGAATTTTGAGAATTATGAGGGTTTAATGTGTAATATGTGTTATATATATATGTATATATATAGATATATGCTGTGTGTGCGTGTAAAAGGGGGGAGGAAGCTTCCTTGAAGCTTCCTCACGTGAAGTCTCTGTAAGTTTAAATGGCCGAAACAGAGAGCTTGCAAGAGAGAGCTTGTGAGGGAGATGAGATTGAGAGGGAGAAGCCGAAAGCAAGGGAGGCGATCGCGAGAGACTGAGGGAGAGCTCTTGGTCGAGTGAAGCAAAGCGCGAGGGAGAGAGAGAGCTGTGAGCGATCGAAGGCTGGCCAGAAATGCTAGCCGAAGGCAGCGGCCATGGCTGCTGTTGATGACCGAATCAGAGAAAAGAGAGGGAGGTAAAGCTGGGCTGAGGCATTGCAAGAGAGATGGAGCGAGATCGGGAGCGAGAGATGGCCCGTTGAAGGCGGCCTGAGGCGACCGTTGTAACACCCGGTGTAACCGGTGTTAGGAGAACAGAAAAGGAAGTAAGAAAAATTCCAAAAATGCCCTTGAGAAGGTGTTGAATCCTTGAGATGAGGGTGCCCTATGAGAGGGACATTTTGGTAAATTGGATAGCAAAGTCCAATAAAAGGGTAATTTGGTACATTGGAGATAATTCCAAGGTGGAATTGAATATGGAAGTGAATTAGTTCCCATTTTGCATTATGTGGAAATAAATGGGATTGAAAATTCACAAAGGATGTTTTGGTAATTTTGGAGAGAAATTTCATAAAGGAATTAATTATGAGAAAAGGAGGAAATTAATTATGAGTGGAAATAATTAATTGGTAAATTATGTTTATAATTAATGGATGGGTGAGATGGAAGACTTGGAAGCCAAGTTTGTGTCTTAGAGTGACACTTGGCATGGTCTTATTCAAGCAAAATTAAAGGATTTAAATAAACCAAAAAGAATGGAAAAGATGAGCCATTTAGCCCATGTGAGTGTAATGATTTGTTGCAATAAAAAGAAATTGCAAATGAAAAGAAAATGGTCAAGCATTAATGGGGGAAAATGGGAGATTAAAATAAATGAGAAAGAAAAGCATTTATGTCTCTCCAAGTTGTCTTTCATATTTAATGTGGTGAAATTAGTCCCAATTAAATAAATGAGAAATGGGATATTTATGGGATTTGAAGACTTGATCCAATGGTGGAAAATTAGTCTTGAAATTGGAATTTATCTAATGGTAGAGATTTAAGGCTTTATGTTGGCATGGATTGCCAAATGGGATGTAAGGATCCAATAGAAGAATGAAATGGATGGTGGAGATTGGATCTCCAAAGAAGTCCATGGCTAGGATTCATTCTTGAGAAACACATGGATTGTGTTAATTTGGATGGTGGGGATTTAGTCTTCCAAAATGCATCAAGGGTTGAGATTAAAGAAGACTAAGGGCTATGGATTGTGCTTCTTCCAATGGTCAAGATTTATTCTCAAAAAGTAAAGGAGAAATGAAAGGTTAGGATCAAGTCTTGCAATTGGGAATATCAAGGCTAGGAAAATAAATCAAAAAGAAAAGAGAAATGAAAGTGTATAAAAAGGGAAGTGGACCTTCAAGCTCAAGTTTTTCCATTTGAAGAGTCTTGAGAAAGAAAAGAGAGGAAGATGGAGGAAGTCTTCCCTTTAGCCATTTGAAGGAAATAAAGAGAAATGAAGAAGAGAGAAAGAAGAAGAAAAAGGAGAAGAAGAAATCCAAGAAGCCTAGAGGTAAGGGTTTCATAATTTTCTTGTATCTCTCATTTTTAAAGGATTTCTTTATAATCCTAGGCTTGTTTTTCATGTAAGGAGTTTGAGGAAATTAAAGGAAGTGATTTTGGAGGCTTGAAGTTGTTGGAAACTTGAAGATCCATGGAGTATGAGGTAAGGGGAAAGCCCCGAGTGGATGGAGGCTAGCATGACTCTTGTATGCATTTTAACATTTTTGTGCTTGCTTTGCATATGCTTGTGTGCATGAGACTCATGGCCATGAAATTGTGTGTTGGGATGGGTATGTTGAAGCCTTTAACCTTGAGGGTTGAGGTATTGGAACCCTAGGCACTTGCATATGGCATTAACATCTATGTTGTTAATTTCCATACTTTATGTCATTGCACCCTTATTGAGCTCTTGGAGCTCATGAGGTTATTTGACCTCTTGTAGGTATTGAAGCATGCTATGGAAGGGTTTGGCAAGAGAAAGAAGCTTGAGCATGAAGACATTGAATATTTTTCTGAAATGGTGTAATTTATGCTTAAGTTGCATATGCTTTATGTAAGGGTTTCTTAAGCCCAAAGTGTATGTTTGGAGTGTATATTCCTTGAAGGGTTGATTTTTTTTTTGTGAATGAGATTGAGGCTTATGGCATGTTGAAGCCTAGGCAAAAACTTCACTTTGGTATGATATGTTGTGTATTCATCAAGAGGTGGATTAAGCCTTAATTATGGAGAATTAGAGGCAAACCAAGATAAATGTGAAGTTTATTTGTTTAAGTTAAATTCTGGAAAATTTGGGGTTTTATAGCCCAAGGAAAAAAAAAAAAAGGAGTAAAGGAGTGAAAGGGGGCAGCTGCAGGCTGCTGGAAGCAGCAGCCTGCAGCTCGCGCGCAGGCAGGCGCGCGCGCGGGGGCGTGCGCGCGGGCGGGCGCGCAGCCGCGCGCGCCAGCAGGCGACCGCGTGCAGGCGGCCGTGCCAGCGCGCGGGCGCGCGCGCGGGCAGGCAGCCGCGCCAGCGCTCGGGCGCCGCTAGGCCGCGCGGCCAGCGCCTAGCGGGGCCCCGCACGGGCCCCGGGCGAGCCACCGGGCCCCGCCGGCCAATTTTTTTAAAAAAAATTGGAATTTTTGGGAGAAATTGGGGCATTTCTAAATCGATTTTGGGCCCCGGAGGAATTTTCAAAATAAATGGATTTTCGGGCCTTTGGAGAAAATGCCGAAAATTTAAAAATTTGAAAATGATGAGTTTATCCTCCAAAATTGGTGACCCATCAATGGATTGGTTTAAATGGTGATTTTTGGAGCCCGGTAAAATTCTTCAATGAAAAAGAATTAAATAAAATGAGAAAATGGCGATTGGGCGCCTGAAGGAGATTTTCTTTATAGCCAATGCGGTGTGGCTAAAGCCCAATTTTGCTAGTGAATCCTGGGATTCAGCGAAGGGAAGAACGAGCCTAGTTCCCACCTAGGGCGTTTCGTCTTGAAACACGATCCACCCTTCGCTAAGGCCGGGCAGGTGGACAATTCGGGTGATTGTTCACGAGTAACACCCGTAAGTGGGAGCGGGGCGTTACAACCGTGGTGGCTGGAAGCGATGGTCGCTTGGAGCAGCGGCCATGGCCGATGATACAGCAGCCTCAGAGGAGCTGGACCTGCAGCGAGGGTTGGCTGCGGTGGCTGGTTGGGGTCTCATCGGTGTAGAGCGACGAATGGCGGTGGTGGCGGCGTCAAGCGGCAGTGTGAGAAATGGCCAGGCATTAGAGGTTTCCGATGCAAGGAGTCGGCCATGGCAGCGCACAGGTTGCGCGTGGAAGGTCGGCTGGGCTAGTTGCTGCTCGCGATGGCGTCGGCCGGGTGGCAGCGGTTGCAACGGCCTGTGGTGTTGGCTGAAGGCAGGTGCGATGGAGGCGGCGGAGCCAGCGGCAGTGGCCAGTTGCTGGAACGCCAGGCGTTGTGCGCCAAAGAGGAAGAAGAAGCCGCGAAGAAGAAGGGAAATGGAGGAAGAAGAAGAACAGTAAAAAGGAAAAAAAAATAAAATAAAAATAAAAGAAAATTTGGAAAAATATGGAAAAACAAATAGGAAAAATTCCCTGAAAAATGAGGAAAAGTTCTGGAAATTAGTTTGGGGCTTGAAGAGCTTGTTGGAAGCTCAAAAATGGAATTTTGGGTGCGAGCGGCAGCTCGGGAGGCAACGTCGGCGTGGGCGTTTCCGAATTTCTCTCCAAATGAGTCGAGGTTCGACCGGGGAGGCGGTGATCCTAGAAGAGCTCGGGATTCGGGCTGGCATTCTCGCCGAGGCAGAGATGAGGCTTCGAGCCAGGTAAGGGATGGCCCCATGTGGAGGTGGCCTTGCAAGTTAGTAAATGTGTTTGATAATGTTTTTATGTTGCATTGGCATGTAGTGGTTATATCTTGTGTGATGCAAGACCTAGTGGACCTATGGCCATATGGAGGACTAGTGTGGTAGGGGCTGATAGGTTGATGCCTCAAACCCTAATGGGTTGTGAGGATAAGTGGGCCTAGCCTCATTTGCATGCATTTGCCATACATAAACTTGATTATATTCATATTTACATGCATTGCACCCTGACTGAGTCTTTATGACTCATGAGGTTTTTACCTCATGTGTAGATGATGCAAGTCCGGATGCAAGCAGGGATGGCACCGGGAGGCCGTTGAGGCAACTAGCTGAGTTGCCGAGTTATGTATTTTTAATATTGCTTGTATGTAGCCAGGGGGCGTGGTGTATGTATACCCTTGTGAGCAAATGTCTGTGTTATTGAGCTTAAATGTATTTAATTGTTGTAATCATCATAGTGTGATAGATGATTGTGAGATTGCTTGTTGAATGTGGCATAGTCGGTAAAGCCAAGTTTCGGACCGAGTCAGGATCAGCAAGATATGTTCTCATAAATCCCCAATACTCAGCGAAGTGTTTATATGCTAGCTTTATGCCTGGGTCACCTCTGGCTTGCTATGGGGTGAGCTGAAGAGAGGTGAAGCTCACTCGGGTTTCGAGTCTTGGTCCGCTGGATTTTTCTTATTTGAGTTGGGACCGATTCCCGAGTGGAGCGAAGGGAAGGACGAAGCCTAGTTCCCACCTAGGGCGTTTCTTGTTGAAACATAGTCCAACCCTTCAGTTGTGGTTGTCGGGTGAGTAATCCGGTCGATTATTTACCAGTGGCGCCCGTAAGTGGGAACGGGTCGTTACAGGCCCCCACGCGCTACCACGCGCAGCCCTTACCAGCCCATATACTGCAAGCGCCACTGTCTTCTCCGATGACAACGCGATAACTCTTCGATTTTTTATCCATATCTCCCTTGTTTTGACCCCTGTTCGAACCATGGGTCCCTCTGTTCCCCTTCTACAGGAATATAATAAGAAACTAGACTTACCTCAAGATTTTTCTGACTGTTTGGCACAAACTCCAAGGAGGACCCAAAAATTCGGTTAAAGCCCATTTCTCCTTCGTTTCTTCACCAATTTCACTCATTTTTGTAGAACTTCCTTCTCTCTATCAAGAATAAGATTATCTACAAAAATATAAGCTAAAATCCAATTTTTTGTGAGTTCCAAGCTCCCCCCAAGCATATTTATAGAAATCTCGGGCCAATCCTGCGTCACCACATGTCTCGCCACCAAGCGTCATAATCATTACACTGCCACTTTGTAACGACCCGCTCCCACTTACGGGCGTCACCGGTAAATAATCGACCGGATTATTCACCCGACAACCACAATTGAAGGGTTGGACTATGTTTCAACAGAAAACGCCCTAGGTGGGAACTAGGCTTCGTCCTTCCCTTCGCTCCACTCAGGAATCGGTCCTAACTCAAATGAGAAAAATCCAGCGGACCAAGACCCGAAACCCGAGTGAGCTTCACCTCTCTTCAGCTCACCCCATAGCAAGCCAGAGGTGACCCAGGCACAAGGCTAGCATACAAACACTTCGCTGAGTATTGGAGATTTATGAGAACATACCTTGCTGATCTTGACTCGGTCCGAAACTTGGCTTTACCGACTATGCCACATTCAACAAGCAATCTCACAATCATCTATCACACTATGATGATTACACAATTAAATACATTTAAGCTCAATAATACAGACATTTACTCACAAGGGTATACATACACCACGCCCCCTGGCTACATACAAGCAATATTAAAAATACATAACTCGGGCAACTCAACTAGTTGCCACAACGGCCTCCCGACGCCATCCTTGCTTGCATCCGGACTTGCATCATCTACACATGAGGTAAAACCTCATGAGTCATAAAGACTCAGTAAGGGTGCAATGCATGTAAATATGAATATAATCATGTTTATGTATGCCAAATGCATGCAAATGAGGCTAGGCTCACACATCCTCACAACCCACTAAGGTTTGAGGCATCAACCTATCAGCCCCCACCACTAGTCCTCCATATGGCCATAGATCCACTAGAGCTTGCATCACACAAGATATAAACACTACATGCCAATGCAACATAAAAGCATTATCAAACACATTTACCAACTTGCAAGGCCACCTCCACATGGGGCCATCCCTTACCTGGCTCGAAGCCTCAACTCCGCCTCGGCATGAGCTCTAGCCCGAACCTCTAGTTCCTCTAGGATCACCGCCTCCCCGGTCAAACCTAGATGCAAAACACACAAAAGCCCAACTCCATTAACATCCGGCATTTAACCAATGCCCTTGACTACACCGCACATCGCCAAAAATCATCCATCAACAAGATTTCAAATAACCCCAACACAGGGTTTAATCCAATAATTAATTATTCTACATTAATTCGCTTAATGTAAATAATTTGGGAAGAAATATTAATTTACCTCGGACAATTTGGAAACGAAAATCGGCTAACCGCCCACACCGGCATTGACTCTCGAGCTGCCACTTGCACTCAAAATCCCATTCTCGAGCTTTCAGTATGCTCCAAGAGTCTCGAAATAATTTCCAAAACTTTTCTGGATTTTTCTGGAATTTTTTCTCCTATTTTCCCTTTTTCCCAGATTTTCTTTATTTCGATATATATATTTTTTTATTTTCTCTTTCTTCCTCCTTGCTTCTTCTTCCCAGCGCGCCTGTTCCTCCTTCTTCTTCAGCGACTCCCGCGCGGACCAGCACCGGCCGCCACCTGCCTCGTCTCCGTTGGCCACCGCTGCTACCCGCTAACTCCCCACCGTCGGCTGCTTCTCGTAACCACGCCGCCACCGCCTCAAGCGCGAGCCATCGCGGCCCCCTGCGTGCTGCTGCGGCTTCGATGCTGCTGGCCCGCATGCCCGCCATGGCCGAACATCAAGCTCCTTGCCGCGGCCGCCTTCCTCCGCTACAGCTCCTCCGTCGTCGGTCTCCCTCACAGCTGGTCCGGCTCTGCCCGATCTTCTTCGCCGAACAGCCATGGCTGCAGCTTGGTGTTGCCGCCATCGGTCGCTGCAACTAGCGACGCTGCAACTCCGGCCAGCCCGACCCTCTCTCTCGATCACTCTCGCAATCTCTCTCTCTCTCTCTAGCTCATAGCTCTCTCTCCCGAGCCTCTTTTCTCCTCTTGGCCGAGCTCCCATGAGCTCTCTTTCTGCCATTTCAAATGCACAGAAACGGTCACTAGGAAGCTTCAAGGAAGCTTCCTCACGCGGCTATATATATATACATAGATATAAATTACATATTAACCCTCTAATTCTCCAAATTCCACTTAAGCAATTTATTAATTGCATTTTAGGAATTTACTAATTACTTTAGGGCCTCCCAATGCTTAAATTAATTATAATTAAGCCACCCAAAATCTTGGTTTAATCGAAATTAATAACCGATCGCTACTCGGGAATACCGACCTTATCCCTGCGCCTGCACGGGACCTTTATTCGACCCCGAAACACTTAAGGGTTGCATTACTCAGAAAACCGAACCACCCCTAGGGTCCCTTCAGCTTCCAGGACGTCCCCTCCGACTATTCGGTATTGGCACCCACTCGGGTTTATACAGAGTTTATTCCAAAAATTATTCCCGGTCGGACCGCTTCCAGCATCACTATCCTCATCTCGAGACTCTCATCAATCCCTTGCCCTCTTCCCTGGACATCCAAGTCCCGAGGCACTCCCGGCCGCAAATTCGACAATTTTATTAATTAATTTCACGAAATTGACCCTTGGTCTTCCCGGACCACCCGAGGTCCTTTCAAAATAACCAAAAATTATTTATTTTTAACACCATGTAATACCGGGTATTATATTCCACCCTCCTTAAAGAATTTCGTCCTCGAAATTCACTTCATCTTAATCTCTTTCCCAAGATGATCACGTTCTCAGGCTACTCTCTGAATCTCCTGCTCGAGAATCTCGTAGCCGAACCATTTCTCCGCCTTTACCTCGGGTTATACCCACTGCAAGGCTTCACTTAGGCATTTGGTCCACTATCTCTCGAGGACATTCACAACTGAACACCGCTTTGGCCTCTCGCCAAACCGCACCACTGGTCGCTGGTCATGATTACTGCAACGACATTCATCTCCAGATGAACTTTCTCTGCCTCGAAGCATCGCTTTGCAGGTTTACTTCCCATTTCCCTTTTTCGCATCAACCGAAACAACTCTCTCTAACATTGCATCACGATCAATCTACTACGATTTTACCCCGATCACACACGGCAACATTTCCCATTGCCAATCACACATGGCCACGATTTTACGCTGGTCCAACCAACAACGTCTTAGCACTGATCATCAGCCGCAATGTTTCTTTTAGTGCCCACAAGACACTCAAACACCTATGCCACCATGGCATACTGCCATTAATCACAAGCATGCACAACTTAAGTTGATCCTCATGGCAACTTCTCATTACCGATCAACTAACCACGTTAGCACTACATGGGAAGCAACCATTTGGTTCACCCAATCAACTTAGACCATTTCATACATGGTCTTCTTCCTTGACCAGTCGACCTTTATTTATCGATACGATTACGCAAAATCGATATACCTAACACCATATCAGGTAATTACACATTTCAACCATACGTGCAATACTCGAGTCCAACTTGAGCTTGGCGATGCACGCATCATTACCATCTCACCTCGAGCTTAACCATGCTCGGGCAACTACCTTCTCCCAACCAGGAGCTCTTCACACAAGCACACATAATGCCTTGGCCTTCCTTTCTAGTCGATACTGCATGCTAATAGGGGTTTCATACCCATAACAGGGAACTCTTCACTGAGCAACCCCCTCTTCAATTTTCTACCTCATTTCGGCCTTCACAATCATGCCCCATGCTAGGCCTTACCTTGGCTATTAAACCCTACCGTGAGTCAAGGATCCTACCATTGCGCTTAAGGTCGCAGAACCATTAATTGGCCCTCGTCATCACCCACGGTGCATGGCACAAGTGAATGGCTTATTACCGTTTGCACAATCACTTAATGCATCGCACCAGTAGGATGACTCGTGCCTTTGGTCCGCACCACAACAAGCTATTATGGTTACACCCCCACTCTTGTAGCGGTCTTCTAGCCAAATTTACTCGCCTAGCTTCACTTTCGTTAGGACTTTTTAAATCTCACATTTCTCAACAAAGCCTCTTACTCTTTAAGCACGGAACTTTCCGGCAATCCCAAAATCAAGTTCATTCTCAATTTGCGATAACCACCTAATTTAAACCATGCATAATGGTTTCCTTTGTCCTACTCGGAAAGGACAACACCATGACAGCAATGAATTCTCTGACAGCGTCAATGACACCACCACGTCATCTCAAAAGACTCGTTGCGCCTTGAATCTTACTGGTCATCTCAACCAACACGACCCCACCCTTAGGCCGCCTTCATCATATCACTTTGCTATGCTTATTGCAGCTAGCTAATTCCTTGAGAGACTCTGGCTTCTCCCAGACTTCTTATAACTTTTGTTTCAATTAGCTCACACCTTAGTGAGCGACCACATTAGCCTTAACGCCAACATCATCAGCTAAGACGATCTCTTACCATCGCTTAGCGTCACATCCAGCCGCAACCACGACTCAGGAGCCACCTATGCCACTGACTGATTACTTTCACGACGCCACACGACCATGGCAGCTGCTACTTGTCGCTGCCGATATCACCGGACGATGCCTTCGGTCGCCACCGGCTACCCCTAGCCGGTCACCAATCGGCTCCACCGGCTGATCTCCTTTCACAACCGTTAACCTTTAGCCACGAGGTTAAATCCCATTAATTTCCCACATTCCAAGGCATCCCTCTAGCTGCATCACTCACAGCTTTCAGGTGATTTCATCACCTAAACACCATTCTTGGGATCCAATCTCGTCCTATAAGCTCTTTCTTCGAGCTCTCTTTACACATTGGCGACATTTTAAAGTCGCCCTCGTCTTCCATCTAACCAACTCGATTAGCTCAAGTCGGATCGCCCGACTCACAACCAACACATGCTTCCTCCAAGCACTACACTTGCAATCATTAACTATGACTTCAATTTAAAGTCCACCCACTGGGAATCACCCTTGCCAATCTTGTGGAACTCACACTTCCACTAGATGCCGTAGGACTCACATTCCTACTCAGGCACTTGCCATCACGCTGGCTTTCCCCAGGTGATGCATCATGTTAGAGTGGTAGTGCCTTAGGAGGTCCATCTAGTGTTGTGGCCCCATGCCCAACTTTTCTTGGGAGAGTATCTCAAATTCTATCTAGACCACATTTCAACACTACCCTCTATAACTCTCGCTACGGAGTAGCACTCCTTCAAGCGGTACAACTTTGCCTTGACCAACCATCTTTTATCCCCTTAGATCTCTTTCTCAAAATTCGCCTGGTCTAACCACCAGGACCTGCTGAACCCTTATACTAGAGGTATACACGGGACCCAACAAGGCTTTACTTCACAGTCCTCGAGCCTCACGCTCTCACCATTGCCATCAGGTGCTACCACCTGGCAACTAATCCTGTGTCAACAACTGGAAACCCATCCAGTGCCACATGAAGATACTTCCTCATTTTTGCATCGACACATCAGGACTAATACTAGACTGTGCAATTGCAAGCCTTCACAAATTTCAAACCGTGCCTCAGCCACAAGTTCAACCTACCACAACTGACATCACAGGATTAGAGATCCCCATACTTGAAACTTTTGCACGCTTCAACATTCACATTTCATGGTTGGCTTTTAACTCGTAAGTCTCGCCCTTCACGACACTTACGTAACATCCTAGAGTCATTTATCGACTCCACCAATTGATCCATCTTCTTGCATCACCGCAAGGTCACACAGGGTCCATCATCTCAATTTATTCGATCAACTTCGATCAAATTCAACCACAACTGCGTTAGCATCCTTTAATAAGGAGCATCGCCACACGTCTTGTTTTCACACCACAAGATATCACTCAATCTATTCACAAACCTTCATGCTGTCAAGACGACAAAAGGCACTACGATGATTTTTTTTTTTTTTTTTCAACCCTCATGGAAATTTAGGTCTGGCCCAGACATAACCTACAGCATACCCCAGGTCTTCACGTCTAATTGTCTCCACCGCAGACAGGTTACTCCACATAGAGGGCTGCAGTCCCTCCCGTGAACTAATCGTCTGTATCCAGTGGTCCTTAGCATTAGACTCGTCAACCCTTGGTATCGACTGTAGCGTTATTCCCACGCTAGACCCGTTTCTTTTCCCGGGTTTCTTTCTCAAACATCTCAAGACGCTACCACACCTGAACATATGCTAAATTGCTTTAACACCACTTTAACCAGATAAAGGGCTTAAATCCCACTTGGGTGCAACACCCTAACAGCTCTTATTACTAGCAGCTGAGTTGTGGAATTGGCCACAGCTTTCATCTCCTTACCGCATTTCACAAATCTTTAGCCCCTGACCATCTGCATAATCACTGTGTTGCCCTGTGCTTTAGGCGAGCCAACACCTGGTCATCATTACCGGGTCACTCCCATACACTGGCCCAACACTGGTTCCCCACCGTGTTGCCCTGTGCTTCCGAGAGCCAACACCTAATCATCATTACCGTGTTGCTCCCATACACTAGCCCAACCACAGTTTCCAACAGCATGGTTCAGGCCCATCACTGATTTGCTTCGCACCCGTAGCTTCACCCTACCAAGCTTCCTACTCGGCAACTAAACCATCAGAACATTTTCGCGTTCCATGATTTCTCCCTAGGACCACTCTAGATGTCCTATCCCTTACAGGAGACTATCGATCTCACCTGACTAACTCTCATAAGGTGCTGCTCTAGGTTTTCGGCATCTGATCGTCACCTGGAGTTCACTAAATTGCTCAGGCCCATGGGCCACTTACCCTCAACACGAGCCAACTCATTAGTCCTCTGCCACACGGTCCATAGAATCAGATCCGTCACATCGAGCCTTGCACCCTTAGCATCAAGGCTACTCAAAGCCTTCCCGAGCTACAATGGTTCCGCCACCATTTTGCCCAAGCCATCTCACTTGGTTATCCTTGCCTTAACAACCTCAAGCTCGTACCATGAGCCCCGCTCCTCAGGACTCTACATCTCTTATCGCTTAAGAGACTCTCAAACCACTTTTCCTCTTGAGGCCTCATGATCTTACCCCACGAGATCACACCTCAATCTCTGGCACCCATAACCATAAAGCACCTACCATTACCCTCCAGGTAAATCGAGACCTCTCGTCTCTCCTTGCACACCCACAGTGCATTTAGTCACGATGCCCAGTTTGGCCTTCCAGCACGCCTCACTCAGGCTCCCATGACTTGGAATTTAAAATTCGGGGCCTCCACATTGCTCACCATGCCCCTGCTCACTCGGCATCCGAAGTTGGCATTTCCATTGCGCGCATAGCCTATGGATGTCTTGTTGCCACAAACTCATCGCCCTCGGGCCACACACCACTCATACCCTCCATTGGGTGACCTCCGCGTCTCCCATCAAGGGTCTCGTGACCTTAGGCGCCATCGCAACCCTAGATATCACAATGAGGGTCTATTCACCTCTCATCTCCCGACCTTAGGCGTCCTACTAGACCCCAAGCGTCATAATGAGAGTTTTGATTGGCCCCTCATCCATCAATCACATGAACGGTCTTTTGGCCTTTCACAACTAAGACTTCTAACCCAAAGGCCCTCACACGCATATCAACGCATGTCCAACTCTTTAATACCCAATCTGGATTCCCCTAGATTCCAGCTCGACTCACTTGGGACTTCCATCTCGTGCAAACACCCGCTAGGGTCCACTTGCCACACGCCTATCATTCCCAAGGATAGACCTCGTCTCATCATGAAACCAATTATGGTCCACTCATGCCCTAGGCACATCCCCGCCGGGACCATCATAACAATACGATCACATCGCATCACATACATTTAGCATCCCGACTCCCCTCGGAGTCCTTCCGGATGCTACTTACTTCATGCCATCATTGGCCATGACATACAGATGCTTTACAAGCACACTCTCCATAGAGCCTCTCTGACGTCTCATCTCCTCGAGTCTTGAGCCAACTCCCACTACAGCTCACTCTATTTCAACGCACAGGCCTTACAGCACCACCTCCAAGGGATAACTCTATTCCCTCGAACATGCTCGGCAAATCCCTAGCATAGGGACGCTCCACTAATCCCCTCCCGGACTAGTCACGCTTCGGCTTCGTGTCCCCACACGAGCCTCAACACTTCAATCTCAAGGAGTTCCCGTTGTTTAAACACTTCATATCCTCGAAATGCCACATTCGAGTTTTCTTGGCACCAACACCCACACTTGGGTTTTCGGTTCTTCAATCCAGGGTATTTTCTCATCCCAAGAACAGGAATATCCATACATGCCATTGCAGGCCTCAATGACTTGACCCAATCTCTTAGGGTCCTCGGTCCATATGTCCAACTTTCAAGGTTATCAGACCACCTTACATTGAAATCTCAAAATTTCAAATCAATTGTTCTCGACCCCAACTCAGCAGTTACGACATTTCGACTTGCATTCCCATCATGCCAGACATCTTTTATTCCAAAACTCTGGCAATTACTCATATTAATCACTTAACCGACCATATTTAACACTTCAGCACGCTAGCCTTCCTCACTCATATAGCTAGCCATGCTCTGATACCAACTGTAACGACTCGCTCCCACTTACGGGCGTCACCGGTAAATAATCGACCGGATTATTCACCCGACAACCACAATTGAAGGGTTGGACTATGTTTCAACAGAAAACGCCCTAGGTGGGAACTAGGCTTCGTCCTTCCCTTCGCTCCACTCAGGAATCGGTCCCAACTCAAATGAGAAAAATCCAGCGGACCAAGACCCGAAACCCGAGTGAGCTTCACCTCTCTTCAGCTCACCCCATAGCAAGCCAGAGGTGACCCAGGCACAAGGCTAGCATACAAACACTTCGCTGAGTATTGGAGATTTATGAGAACATACCTTGCTGATCTTGACTCGGTCCGAAACTTGGCTTTACCGACTATGCCACATTCAACAAGCAATCTCACAATCATCTATCACACTATGATGATTACACAATTAAATACATTTAAGCTCAATAATACAGACATTTACTCACAAGGGTATACATACACCACGCCCCCTGGCTACATACAAGCAATATTAAAAATACATAAGTCGGGCAACTCAACTAGTTGCCACAACGGCCTCCCGACGCCATCCTTGCTTGCATCCGGACTTGCATCATCTACACATGAGGTAAAACCTCATGAGTCATAAAGACTCAGTAAGGGTGCAATGCATGTAAATATGAATATAATCATGTTTATGTATGCCAAATGCATGCAAATGAGGCTAGGCTCACACATCCTCACAACCCACTAAGGTTTGAGGCATCAACCTATCAGCCCCCACCACTAGTCCTCCATATGGCCATAGGTCCACTAGAGCTTGCATCACACAAGATATAAACACTACATGCCAATGCAACATAAAAGCATTATCAAACACATTTACCAACTTGCAAGGCCACCTCCACATGGGGCCATCCCTTACCTGGCTCGAAGCCTCAACTCCGCCTCGGCACGAGCTCTAGCCCGAACCTCTAGTTCCTCTAGGATCACCGCCTCCCCGGTCAAACCTAGATGCAAAACACACAAAAGCCCAACTCCATTAACATCCGGCATTTAACCAATGCCCTTAACTACACCGCACATCGCCAAAAATCATCCATCAACAAGATTTCAAATAACCCCAACACAGGGTTTAATCCAATAATTAATTATTCTACATTAATTCGCTTAATGTAAATAATTTGGGAAGAAATATTAATTTACCTCGGACAATTTGGAAACGAAAATCGGCCAACCGCCCACACCGGCATTGACTCTCGAGCTGCCACTTGCACTCAAAATCCCATTCTCGAGCTTTCAGTATGCTCCAAGAGTCTTGAAATAATTTCCAAAACTTTTCTGGATTTTTTTGGAATTTTTTCTCCTATTTTCCCTTTTTCCCAGATTTTCTTTATTTCTATATATATATTTTTTATTTTCTCTTTCTTCCTCCTTGCTTCTTCTTCCCAGCGCGCCTGTTCCTCCTTCTTCTTCAGCGACTCCTGCGCGGACCAGCACCGGCCGCCACCTGCCTCGCCTCCGTTGGCCACCGCTGCTACCCGCTAACTCCCCACCGTCGGCTGCTTCTCGTAACCATGCCGCCACCGCCTCAAGCCCGAGCCATCGCGGCCCCCTGCGTGCTGCTGCGGCTTCGATGCTGCTGGCCCGCATGCCCGCCATGGCCGAACATCAAGCTCCTTGCCGCGGCCGCCTTCCTCCGCTACAGCTCCTCCGTCGTCGGTCTCCCTCACAGCTGGTCCGGCTCTGCCCGATCTTCTTCGCCGAACAGCCATGGCTGCAGCTTGGTGTTGCCGCCATCGGTCGCTGCAACTAGCGAAGCTGCAACTCCGGCCAGCCCGACCCTCTCTCTCGATCACTCTCGTAATCTCTCTCTCTCTCTCTAGCTCATAGCTCTCTTTCTCGAGCCTCTTTTCTCCTCTTGGCCGAGCTCCCATGAGCTCTCTTTCTGCCATTTCAAATGCACAGAAACGGTCACTAGGAAGCTTCAAGGAAGCTTCCTCACGCGGCTATATATATATACATATATATAAATTACATATTAACCCTCTAATTCTCCAAATTCCACTTAAGCAATTTATTAATTGCATTTTAGGAATTTACTAATTACTTTAGGGCCTCCCAATGCTTAAATTAATTATAATTAAGCCACCCAAAATCTTGGTTTAATCGAAATTAATAACCGATCGCTACTCGGGAATACCGACCTTATCCCTACGCCTGCACGGGACCTTTATTCGACCCCGAAACACTTAAGGGTTGTATTACTCAGAAAACCGAACCACCCCTAGGGTCCCCTCAGCTTCCAGGATGTCCCCTCCGACTATTCGGTATTGGCACCCACTCGGGTTTATACAGAGTTTATTCCAAAAATTATTCCCGGTCGGACCGCTTCCAGCGTCACTATCCTCATCTCGAGACTCTCATCAATCCCTTGCCCTCTTCCCTGGACATCCAAGTCCCGAGGCACTCCCGGCCGTAAATTCTACAATTTTATTAATTAATTTCCCGAGATTGACCCTTGGTCTTCCCGGACCACCCGAGGTCCTTTCAAAATAACCAAAAATTATTTATTTTTAACACCATGTAATACCGGGTATTACACACTTGTCCCTACCACCTCATGCCTTGATTCTCATGCCCAATCCTATGTTGCCACTTGTCCAAAACCAAATTCAATAATATTTGGAATCCAAAGTTACATTTATTAAGTTTTGAAATCCAAAGTCATATTGGAATGAAGTTTGAAATCCATTTCATTTAGGTCCCTGAGCTTTCCTTGAATCTCACCAATTCCCAGGTCTTTTAGTAAATTACATTTGTTCTTGAGTTTTTTTTCTTTCAAAAATTGCACTTTTACTCGAACTTCAAAATTATGATTTTGCCCCTAGTTCAAAAACTGAACTTTTATCTTAGGGCTTTTATAATTATTTGAAATGTCCTATTTTCTCAAATATTTAAACTTAAAAATCTCGGGTATTATAGATATGGTGGATACTGGACATCTTTCTATACTAGATACAGGTAGATTTAGGTAAATTATGTATACATTATGTATTCTATTTCCTATAATTTTTATCTCATTTGTTTTTAAGCATGATACCTCACACTCTATTTCCATTGTCACATAATTGGCTTATGCTAATTAAATTGTGTTTGAGACTATATACCAAAATAACATTTTCAAGCACAAAATTTGGAAAACATATAGAGCTAATGCCATGAATTTAACCTTTTGAATTGTCCCCATAGACAACGTTACCTCCTTGTTTGTAGGTGATGTTGTTGAATAGTCGTTCATCTCCGGTCATGTGTTTTGAGCAACCACTATCTAGAAACCACTTGCTTCTCACAACATTTATAGTAAGAGCAACCTGCCACACAAGCAATCAAGTTGCTTTCTTTTGAACCCAAACCCTTTTGGGTCCATTCATGTTAGCATAGAACTTGTCTTTTGGTACCCAAATTTGTTTGTATCTATGTGGGTTGTTTCTTATGAAGCATTTATTTATAGAATGATTATACCTACCACAATAATGACATGTAATCCTATTTCTTGAGAAGTATGGTTCATGAAAAGAAGTCTTCAAGATCAGTTTTTGATCGGAGGCTTTCACAAAGATAGTTTTGTTTTGTTTATTTTGAAATGGATCAAAACCCATTCCTTGTTTATCTCCAGATCCTAGGATTATTTCAAGTTTCTTTTTCTCTTCAATGAGTTTTTCTAAGGATTCCTTTAAATCAAGGTTTTGTTTAGTAAGAGTTTCATTTTCATCAACTAAATCCTTTTTCTCATTTATCCAAGAGTCTTTTTCTTCTTGGAATATTCTTACTTTGCTATCTAATGATTTTGATTTCTTCTTAAGAACATTGTATTTAAAGCTAACATCTTCAAACTCACTCATAACTTCATTAAATGCATCTTGTAATTCTTCAAGAGTAAACTTTGAGGAATTAGAAGGACTTACCTCTTCAAATTTGGCCATAAGACAAAGATTTGCTACTTCTTCATCTTGATCTTTATCTCCTGAGGAGAAGTCATTCTTGCTCCATGTGGCTAAGGCTTTCTTCTTCCCTTTCCATTCATTTTTCTTCAAGAAAGGACATTCGATCCTTATATGATCTGTTTTCTTGCATTCATAACATCTAACATCTTTAGAATTGTTGTGCCAAAGAAATTGGGGCAAGAAATTAAGCAAATAAGTTGTGCAAAGCAGGCGGCAAGTTCGCGGCACACTGCTGCAAGCCCCTTAATGTTCGCATAGGCTCGCGGAAGTGTGTCGCGAGCTCGCAGCACACTGTCGCAAGCCCCTCGTCCGATCGCTTAAGCTCGCGGCAATTGCTGCGAGCTCGCGGCAATTGCTGCGAGCTCGCGGCATAATTAGCATGGGCTCGCGACACAATGAACATGGGCTTGCCGCACAATCCAAGTGTGCAGTGAGCCCGACCTCTTGCACTCATGGCACACTACTGCAAGCCCCCAAGCTTACGGCAAGCCGAAGTCATGCGCACCTCACAAGCTTGCGACGAACCCGACCCTGCGGCACGCTCAATGGCTTGCAGCAGTGTGCGTCTCCCCAAAAAGCCAAGAGCCCGACTCGGCGAGTGCCACATGTCGACACCAGCCACCCTTGAAAATCGTGCCCTATAAATATCTAGCTAGAAGACAGTGAACAGGACTTCCAACTTTTGGTAAAATCTGGACATTTTGAATACATTTTTACTATTTTCTTTTTCGTGAACAATTTCATTGGGGTTCGGGACTGACTTTAGCATCGGAGGGTCTTCGCAAGGAAGATTCCTGCGAGCCTTCTAACCCATTTTCTCAGCATCAATAGGGTCGAATCCTTACTGCGAGCCTAGCGGCGAAGGTAAAGTCTTGTGGCGAAGCTTGTGGCAAAGCCTTGTGACGAAGCTAGTAGCGAAACCTTGTGGCAAAAGTTAGTGGCGAGAACTTGTGGCGAAACTAGTGGCGAAACCTTGTGGTGAAGCTTGTGGCAAAGCTAATAGCGAAAGCTTGTGGCAAAAGCTAGTGGCGAATCCTTGCGGCGAGCATCCTAGCGGCAACTTCCCTTGAGGCGACATCTCTTACGGCAACCGAACTTCACTCGACACCAAGCTCGAGTGGACCCCACATCACAAATTTTAATTATTGTATTTTGGCAACAACAATTTGGCGGCTTCTGTGGGAAATCGCAACAAAAATACAATCTTAACACGAGATGCCGAGAGGGACAAGATCAACTGGTTTGGCAAACTAGCCTAACCCTACCCGGAGGAGCGCTCGCACAAGGACATGAGACCTCAGCCAAGTACACCCTACAGTGCCTGGACCTTTGGAAGATCATCTAGACAACGAGGTGCGCTCAGGAAACATTCCAATGCTCAAAGGAAATTAGGCTACTGGATTTGGGGGTTTGGAGCACTCGGAACAGGGGGAGATACACGCCGTCAGATGGGGGAGACAGGCGATCAGACAAGGGAGGCAGGTCCCGCCCCCAATACCGGCAAATCAAGAACAACACTCCCTGGGACAGTCCTCGATTCCTTGAAGGAACCCAGCAGCGACATCGGTGCCCTCGGACCATCTGGGATAGCCCCCCCCCCCCCACAGTTCCACTGTCGGATTACGAGCTGTTGCGAAAGAATTTTAAAGAACTAAAACACCAGAATGATGAGTTAAGGAAAAACAACGAGGAAAGCATGAAAAAATTATAAGGGATTATTGCCCTTTTGCATGAATTGATGTCGGACATCCACATTCCCCGCATGGGACAAACAGGGGCAGGGGGAGAACACTGGAGATCCCAAAACAACCCCCTGAGGACCCCAAGACAAGGGATAAGAATCGGGACTCCTAGGCTTAATGACCTAGTCCAGGAAACAACAAACCCAAGGGAAAATCACGATAGGAGACCAGGGAAAGCCCCCATGTACGAAGAAATAGCAGAAAGCACCCACTCAAGAGCTCTTTGCGTCCCGTCTCCGCATAGGAACGAAACGGAAAAAGAAACACTCAGAGCGTCTGACGTCAAATGCCTCATAGAAGAAGTGCTAGAGCAGAAACAAGTTGTGATGTCGCTAAGGGAAATCCCTACAAAATGTTTTCCTCTATCCGAGGAACTCCAGAAGCAACCGGTGCAACCAGGGTTCAAGTTGCCGCAACTTTTGGTGTACCTGGGAAAGGAGGATCCTGTGAAGCATGTACAACACTTTGTGGCGATAGCTGTGTTGCATGGATGGGACGAAGTCACTAGGTGCCGAGCCTTCCCACTCTCCTTGGTAGGGCAGGCTCAACAATGGTTCACAGACTTACCAACTGGACATATCTAGTCATTCGAATAGCTAAAAAAAGAATTTCTAAAAGCATTCTCTGCCTATGTCCCGAAGAAGAAGAGCGCCATGTATTTAATAAGCTTGCAACAAAGGCCCAATGAGTCCCTAAAGCAATACACTGAGCGGTTCAGAGCGGCCACGCAGGAAGTAAGGGACCTCCCGGTCGGTTTGGCAGCCTTGGCCTTGCTTAACAGAACCACGTATGCCCCGCTCAGAAGATCTCTAGCATTTTCTGAGCCAGATTCAATGATCAAACTTTTCGCCTGGGCAGAGAGGTTTATTGTCCAAATGGAAATCCTTGAAGCTTGGGAAGGAAAAAGAAAGGGGAGGTAAAACGACGTTGGGCCAGATCCGGCTATAAAGGTACAAAGGAGAGATGAGCCCCCAAAGATGCAATTTTGGAGCTTCACCCCCCTCATTGAGCCAAGAGCTGCAATCCTCTCATCCATTGCCCATACAAGACTCATTAACTTTCCCCCACATTCCAACTAGCCTCTGGGCAAGAACATGGACGCTTTTTGTAAATTTCATGAGTCCACGGGGCACACTACAGAGCAGTGTAGGGAGTTACGCAACCAGATTGAACAACTTATCAGGGAAGGGAAGCTTGATCGATTTATATTGGATAAGCCAAAAAATCAACAGAATATGGGAGATAGGTCCAGGAGGGATAATCAAAGGAGGCCCCCCCGTCCTAAGTATGATACTGCAAACAGAAGGGAAAACCACTAGCCCCGACAGAGGGAAGGAGGAAGAAACAATCAGAAGGGGGAAGAGGCAGGATCAAACGCCGGAGAAAATGAAAATGAGCCCATTATGGAAAAAATACACGTGATCTCAGGAGGAGAAAATTTAGCAGGCGATTCCTCTTCTGCCAGAAAGGCATATGCGGGACAGGCGCTGCACTTAAACTTGGTGGCTAAGATTCAAGAAGACGAAGACCCCATTATTTTCACACCTGAAGACCAGGGGGATGTGCTGCTACCTCACGATGATCCCTTGATTATCTCTGGCATCATTGCTAAGCACCCCATTAAAAGGATACTAGTAGACAGCGAAAGCTTTGTTAATCTGTTGTACTGGAATTGTTTCGAAAAGATGCATGTTGCCCATGACCGATTAAAGACGGTCACTTTGCCCCTGTACAGTTTCACAGGAGAGGCGGTGCCAGTGGTCGGGTCGGTGCAGTTGCCCATTACACTAGGAGACTACCCCCAAGTGATCACTTAGCAAGTTAATTTCATGGTAGTCAGGACCTTTTCTCCTGCCTACAACGTGATCCTGGGACGTTCCCTCATTAATGCTATGAGAGCCGCCATTTCTCTGGGATATTTGTTAATGAAATTCCCTATGCCCTAGGGGGTGGGCCAAGTAAGAGGTAATCAGAAACAAGCCAGAGTGTGTTACGTGAGCTCTACAAGAGGCACCAAGGGGAAAGAGAAAACAACGACAGAAGAGACTTTAATGATCAGCAAACAAACTCTTGAAGCTAACAAGCCTCATCCAATGGAAACACTTGAAGCCATCCCTCTAAACCCCGGTGATAACGAAAGACAAGTGCGGGTGGGGAGCCAACTAGAGGGTCATGAGAAAGAGGAGATCATTAGATGCCTACGGTCCTACGTAGACATATTTGCTTGGACGCCTGCCGACATGCTTGGAATAAGTCCAGAGATCATATCTCATTGACTGAATGTCTGTTCGGGGGCTCGGCCAATCAAGTAGAAGAAAAGGTTCCTCGCCCCAGAGAGATTGAGGTACCTGGAAAAAGAAGCAGACAAACTCCTGAATGCTGGATTCATTAAGGAGGTCCAATATCCTGAATGGCTAGCCAATGTTGTGATGGTACCCAAGGCCAATGGGAAATGGAGGGTATGCATCGATTTTACCAATCTGAATAAGGCTTGCCTAAAGGAATCCTACCCGTTCCCTCGGATAGATAGGCTAGTCGATGACACCTCCAGATATGCTATGTTGAGCTTCCTGGATGCCTTCTTGGGTTACCACCAGATTAGTATGTATCCACCCAACGCTGAGAAAACAATATTCATCACAAAAAAAGGGATGTACTGCTATCAAGTGATGCCTTTCGGATTAAAGAATGCATGAGCCACGTATCAAAGGATGGTTAATAAGGTATTCAAAGACCTGCTAGGGGAGGTAATGGAGGCTTACGTAGATGACATGATAGTTAAAAGCAAGGAGGGCGAATCACATGCCAGACAACTTGAGAAAGTTTTTGCCATGTTTAGGAAGAATAATATGCGCTTGAATCCCGATAAATGCGCGTTTGGGGTGAAGTCCAAAAAATTCTTGGGGTACATGATTACCCATAGAGGAATAGAGGCTAACCTAAAAAAGGTGCAAGCAGTAATCGACTTGGAGTCCCCCACCTCAATGAAGGAGGTTCAGAGTCTGACAGGTCATCTAACGGCTTTGGGCAGATTTCTCTCTAAGTATGCTGAACGCAGCCTCCCCTTCTTCAAGGCCTTAAAAGGAGGCAAGAACTTCCAATGAACCCTTGAATGTGAGAAAGCCTTTCAAGAATTGAAAGAGTACTTAAAATAAATTCCCCTATTGACCCGACTAGAAATCAGAGAAAAGCTATACTTGTATTTGGGAGTCAGCCATCAGGCGATAAGCGCAGTTCTCGTCAGGCAGGTCAGACAGGTTGACAGCCCGGTCTATTATGTGAGCAAGGTATTGCAAGGGGAAGACATGCGATACCTTTACATGGAGAAAATTGCCTTGGCATTGGTGGCGGCAGCTAGAAAGTTAAGACCCTAGTTCCAGGCCCACGCCATGGCAGTATTGACAGATCAACCATTGACACAGATTCCACAGAAACTCGAATGTTCAGGAAGAATAACTAAATGGGCCATTGAACTCAATGAGTATGATATTAGCTTCGAGCCAAGAAAGGAGATAAAAGGACAAGTATTGGCAGATTTCATAGTCGAATGCACTCACCCGCCCGCGACGGAAGAAACTCGCAATAACGAATGGATGTCGTTCGTCGATGGGGCCTCAAATGCCAAAGGGAATGGGGCAGGGGTAATGTTGATTTCTTCGGAATAGGAAATCTTGGAATACTCACTTCGCTTCACCTTCCCCAATACAAATAATGTAGCAGAATACGAAGCTTTGCTTACTAGAATGACATTAGTAGAAAGACTAGAGGTAAAAAACTTGATAGCCCACAGCGACTCTCAGCTGGTGGTACAACAGTTTCAAGGTACCTACGAAACGAGGGAGCTGGTGCTGGCCCGCTACCTGCAGAAGGTGAAAGAACTCGCCCATAGGTTCGGGCATTTCGAGCTGATTCAGGTTAATAGGTCCCTCAACCAACACGCGGACGCACTGTCAAAATTAGCCTCTGCCCGAGACACCCCCGGACGCCTAATCCACATGGAAGTCCTCCAACAGCCTAGTGTAGGAGAGGAAGACATCGCGGTGCATTGCATTACGGAGATCAAAGATTGGAGAAGCCCAATACTGAAATATTTGCTTGGTCAAGAATTGTTAGTGTAGGTGCTCTAGACCCAATCAGATTGGGCATGTTGTACACTGACAATTGTAATTATGTTTATTATTTGAATAAGGAGTTGTTGAAATTTACAAGAAGTCATTCTATTAGTTTCTTGTTATTATTGTAATAACCGAATGAAACTAGATAGAAGTCCATATGATGTATACTGTGAATAATTTATAAAGATGTGAGATGATGCATTAAAGTTTCTAAACATCATTAAACGTCCCAAGTCCTAGCAATGTCAAGAATGGACATTGACAATTGCGGTAAGACTTGTATGTGCTATATTTTTGCTATGTGATATCAATGGGGTTCTCAAACCCATAGGCATGGGGATGCCTAGACAAGTACATAGGTGACCAATGTTGGAGAACGTGTCACTGGACATGACTCGCCATGAGAATCCATTTTGGTTATATGTTGATGGAATTCTCATACGAGATGGGTGTAACTAATCCTTGGACCTGAGGTTGTCACGGTCATCTCATAAGAAGACCGGTATGCTTTGACATCATTTCGACGGGCCTAAACAAAGGTTGCATGTGGGCGATCGTTGGGTATATCGTGAGGCTTATGGAGATGGGTGTATAACTAAGATGAGACTCGTCCATCCCTTGATAGAGGATGATGTATCTAAGGCGCATTTGGTGGATATTCACTTTAAATCCATGGCCATGGTAAAAGAGATCAATAAGGAGTTATTGATTTACTTTCTATTAAGTGAAGATATCCAGAAGACCGAAGAAAACTCATGTGATCATTATCAAGCGACACATTGCTATACTTGAGATCACATAAGATACATTGACGAGAGGATCGAATTACACGGTAACCATGCTCGTGAAAGGTTATTTGCGGATTATGAATCCTTCTGAATAATTGGGTAGGCATGATGCCTTGCTAGAGGCTAATCATGTCTTATGTGTTTGTACTGACACATTGCCAACATATTCGAAAGCTTAATGAGTCATACGCAATAGGCACGGTCCCTGTCTTAAACCAGGAGAGTGGACGTACGGTTAAGTGGGACACTTCGGCAAGAAGTTGTGCCGTCGTAGGTTCTCACGGAAAAAGAATAAATAGACGTAATGACGTCGATATGACGAGAAGTCGTCATAATGGAAAGAGTTTCCTAAAATAAAAATTAATTAAATTAGGAAGGAGTTTCTAATTTAATAATTTTCTATTTGTTGGAGTGGCAAATAGGAAATAAAAATATATTTGGACTTAAGTTAATATTTGAACTAAATCTGATTTGGGCCAAATATTAAATTAAATATTATATTTGGAATAAATTGGATTTGGGCCAAATATTAAAATAAATATTATATTTGGACCAAATTAGATTTGGGCTAAATATTAAATATTATATTTGGGCTTGAATTAGATTTGGGCCAAAATATTTTATTTAAACCTATAAAAGGATTTGGGCCATTTAATTATATTTTTAGTTGGACTAGAATAAGTCCACTTAATATTCTAATTAAATTAGAATTAATAGGCTAGCCCAAACCATTAGAGTTTTAGAAACCCTAGGATATTTCATTATAAATATCCTTTTATGGGTTGCCCAAAATAAAGGAGTTTTTGGTGTCGTTTTTCAAGAGTTGAAAAACGCATTGTCGTTCACTCTTCTCCGTTTCTTTTGGCATCAATACGAAATGAGGGAGTTCTTTTACCGTCCATACACAAGCTGCGCAAAGGAGAAGGAGCTAGCACTCCTATTCCGCTCTCCTTGCCAACGGACGCGTGCCGCGTATCACGAGTTAGAGGCCGGACGATTGGACGGCTCGAATCCGCGAACGACTCGATAATCTAAAGGTTAGATTTATTTATTTGTTTGTGAATAATTTAATTTCGACGTTGATCCAATTGCCGGGATCGGGGTAAGTTCAAAAATTTTGAACTACGCTGTTTACCCCATAGCGATCTTGCTTCACTTTCAAGAACTGCCAATAACCCATGCAGAAGCAAGGAGATTAAAAACCAGCGCAGCCCGTTTCACAATAATTGGCCAGAAATTATACAAAAGAGGGTACTCCATATCGTTGTTAAAATGTCTTAGGCTAGGGGAAGCACAACAGGCACTGGAAGAAGTGCATGAGGGGGACTGTGGTGAACACCTCGGAGGAAGGGCATTAGCTAGGAAAATCTTGCGAGCCAATTTTTTTTGGCCCAAGATACGACAAGACGCAACCATGAAAGTTCGAACTTGTGACAAGTGCCAGAAACATGCTCTCCTAACAGTAAAACCTCCGGCACCCATCCAACCGATATTCCAACCTTTGCCATTCGCGTAATGGGGTCTAGACATACTGGGGCCATTCCCAATGGCATCTGCTCAATGAAAATTCTTGCTGGTAGCTACAGATTACTTCACAAAGTGGGTAGAAGCTGAACCTTTGGCAACCATCATGGAAAAGAAAGTGGAAGGGATGGTATGGAAAGACATTATTTGTCGTTTTGGCGTGCCACGTATACTCAATACAGATCATGGAACACAATTCGATTCAAATGCATTCAGAGCTTTTTGTCATCGATGGGAAATCAGTCTAAGAATAGCATCCATAGCATACCCCTAAGCGAACGGACAAGCTGAAGCAAGCAACAAAACCATACTACACGGCTTAAAGACCCAATTAGAAAAGGCAAGAGGTGGATGGGCCGATGAGCTCCCCAGCATCTTGTGGGCATATCGCACAACTAGTCGGGTACCCACCGGGGAAACACCTTTTAGCTTGGCATATGGAACTAACGCACTCATCCCTGTGGAAGTAGACCTTGGCTCACCGCGAGTCATGGCTTTCAGGGAAGAAGGTAATTCAGATCATCTACGGGAGAACTTGGACTTGTTAGACGAATTGAGGGAAAAGGCGGTGGTACAGTTGGCAGCTTATCATAGAAGAGTCTCCAACTACTACAATGAGAGGGTTCGCCCTCGCAAACTTGAAGAAGGAGATCTGGTACTCAGGAAGGCAGCCATCACCAGTGCTCTTAGAGAGGAAGGGAAACTCAGACCTAATTGGGAAGGACCTTACATAATTCAAAAAATGTCGGGACCTAACATGTGCATACTACAGACGCTACAAGGTGAAATAATGGGGAAAACTTGGAACACCATGAACCTCAAAAGGTACTTCCCGGCCCTACTGGCCATGAACTCCAGTGAAGAAAGAAAAGCACGAGAGGTAAGACTAAGCCTGTCACCAAAGGCGCTGCCCGATCTAGCCGAGGGTCGGGATTCTCTCTAACTTTTCATTGTAATAATATTCCCCAAACGAATAAAAGAATATACCCCCTGTATTCCCGTGGAGTAGGCAAAACTATAAGCCGAACCACGTAAAATCTCTGTGTGCCCAACTGTTTGTGTGTCATGGAATGTAATGCAGGTACATCGGCTCAAGCACCGCTCGCTCCCAAAGGCCAAGTCACCTAGTGGCAATCTGGCGTCAATGACCGTGAGCTGGCCCGGGATCACTAGAAAATCCGATGCCTATGCTCGCAGACTCACTCGAATCCCTCGTTTGAGTTCGGTGCTATGCCTGTTTAGCTAGACCCGACTCCTTGGTTGATCTGGCGCCTAGGTCTCTCAGCACACTCGGATGTCTGGCAGGAATCCCGCGCTGGATCACGGGCCAAACCCAGATTCCCTAAGGTAGACCGACCCTGGGGAGGTGCAAAAAAAAAAAAAAAAAAAAAAAAGAATAGAGAAGAAGAGAGAGGCCATTCTGGCATGATTCTTCTTACTAAAGTTGAGTCGCCCAGTTGCAATCTGGTGCCAATGACCATGAATTGGCCTGGGATCGCCAGAAAATCCGATGCCTATGCCTGCAGACTCACTCGGATCCCTCGTTTGAGTTCGGTGCTATGCCTTTTTGGCTAGACTCGACTCCTTGGTTAATCTGGCGCCTAGGTCTCCCGGCAAACTCGGATGTCTGGTTGGAATCTCGTGCTAGATCACTGGTCAAACCAAGATTCCCTGAGGTGGACCGACCCTGAAAGACAGAGACGGAGGACACAACAGCAAATGCGTTACGATCCATCCCGGGATCACCAAATGCCCCGAAACCCACGACCGGAGGCTCACCTAGATCCTTCGCTCGAGTTTGGCGCTATGCCTCTACACTAGGCCTGACTCCTCGACTTATCCAGCGCCTAGGCCTCCTGGTAAATTTGGGCGCTGGGCAGGAATACCGCAATGAGCCTTATCTTTGAGGGCCTGGTCGCCTAGAGACAATCTGGTGCTTATGACCCCGGATCGACATAGTTTCTTCAAGTATTCCGACACCGATGCCCGCAGGCTCACCTGGATCCCTTGTTTGAGTCCGATCTATGCCCCTAAGCTAGACTCGACTCCTTGGTCGATCCGGCGCCTAGGCCTCCCAGCAAACTCAGATACCTGATAAGGATCATGTATCGAACCCAGGGTCAAACCTAGATTGCCTATGGCAGACGAATCCGTAAGAGAAAAGACAGGCGCCCCCAAGAAGGCTCCCCACAATTCTTATAACCTATGATTCGTAAACACGGAATGTGAGAAAGAGCAAGACACGTCCTGACACAAGAATAGTCGAAGACAAATTTAAAAACGCCATTACAAGCAGATAGGTGCAAAAGATACTGGAAGGAAATATTTATATTTTTATATAATAAGCAATAACAGCCCATGTGTAAACATGACAAACAAGCACACCTAAGCTTTCGTACATAAGATTAGTGGCCCAAAAGTTCGACATCCATAAAAAATGGGGCCACCATTTTGCATAATCAAGATGGGAATTCAACAAAATAAAAAAGCATGGCCTAATCATCTCTGCGAGAATGGAGGTGTTGCAACTCCGGAGGAAGCGGACTCAGGGGGGCGCCATCAAGTTCATCCAACCCATGCCTAATCATTTGCAGAGCTTCTATAATCCCGAAAGTATCCTCCAGATCAGGTACATAAGGACTCCACGGACCAGACAAGTTGGTCAGGTCATCTGTTAAGGCTGCCCTTATATACTCATTAGGGTCACATGAGTTAGCTTCATACTTCCGCCAGTCATGAGGATTAAGCGAAGCTGTTTTTGAAAACACCATTTCAGGAAATGACTCCCCAGGACACCGGGACTCTAGAAAACTACAGCCAAGCTAAAAGCCTAGCTTGGAGAAACAGCTGGCGTAGGCTTCATTTCGTTGAAAACAATCATTAGAAAGCCGATACTCTTTCACCGCCTCTTGAGCGGCCTCATTGATCTCTCGATGTCTGCTTTCACCAAGACTGGATATCTCTTGACGAACCTGCGCCACCTGATCCTCGGAGTTGGTGAGAGACCTTCGAAGTTGAACAATCTCCTCCTGAGCACTAGAAAATGAAGACACCATGTTTTCGTACACTTGGCCTTGCTCCACGGATTTCTCCTTCCATTTTTGGGCTTCTGATTATGCTAATTGGCACCTTTTAGTGAGACACTGAAGCTGGGTTTGGAGGCCTTCGACTTATGTGTGAAGGTTCGAACTATCAGATTCCAAGTGCCGGATATTCATGTTCACTACTTGTTTTTCCTCACTCCATTGCCAAGACTTGTTCATCCACTGAGCGATCTCTGCCTCAGCTTTTGCAATGCGCGCCCGATTCATCGTGTTTGCACCACAGCTCCTTGAGCACCCTGCGATAAGGAAATTTAAATAGGTAACCCTAAAAAATGGCCAGGTGGTATTCGAAATCATCCATGTCATCAGGGGGGTTCTGAAAATAGCGGTCCTCATCTCGAGGAAGAATGGTGGAATATAATAAGCGTGCCCTAACCCCGCGCATGTTTATGGAATCCATATCCAAAAGACCTAGGCGTGCCATGAATTCCTTGCCTCATGCCCATCGGCCCTCTTTAAGATCTAAGGCGTGTTCAGCTAGTGAAGGGAGCTTGGCGAATCTAGTCTCTAAACCTCGGAGACGTAACCTCTCCTTATTGTGTAGAACCCGACGCTCAGTACGCTATGGGTTAACTACCCCTCTGCGAAATTGCCCACGGCCAGCAGCATGAGCTGCATTGATGGCCTTTTGGTTAAGGCGAGAGGTAACCTCGATCTCTTGTTCGCCATGAACCACCAGAGTTGCATCAAAATGGCCAACGTACCCCGCACCATCAGGAGCCCCGCTCATGGCAATCGAGTTGTGCCCTTTATAGGGAAGCTCACCAGGTTCAAGGGGATATGCACTTGGAGGAGGAGCCAATGGGATGCCCTTAGGAGGTTCCATAGGAGTAGGGGTAACGATCGGATGGGAAGTGGATGGACCTGCCTCCCTCTGCTGATGCCGACTCCTTTTGTGACGACGTCACACCTCACCAGTTTCCCTTGTCCCCTCAACAGCATGAGTCTCTGGGATGGCAGCAACACCTTCAGGGGGGGAGGACGTAGGTTGAGGAGGCTCGTCACGCGTCACTCCCTCGTTCGCCCTCCGACGAGAAGCTTGCATTGCTTGCCTCATACCTACCAAGAAGTAGAAAGATTTATGAATTAAGATCAACAAAAAAGAACAAAAAAAAAAAAGGGAAAGAAAGGGGTGGTAGTCAGAAGGATCCAAACCCTCAGGAGGAGACCGCTCCTAGAGAGTGACAGTCCCTCCTTCTACATGGACATCGATTACCGGAGGAGCTGGGGGATGCGAGGGAACCGTCGAAGGGACTGTGTGCCTCGATGATTCTCCCGCGTGGAGTACCTAGCCAGCCCTCCTCAACCGGTCCTTAGAGAGAAGGTCCAGGAGGCTCACTGGACCTCCACGCAAGAGTTGACGCCATCATTGTATTGCTGCCGAAGATCGGGAATGGATAAGGAAAGAATTGGCTTAGTCACTCGATCGTTAGAACGCCAACCTCTGGGGGCATACCATGTACCTGGTGGAGGATCCATTACAAACCAACGAGTGTCGAAGTAATGAGCCTTGGGTGGAATGCCCTCGAACAACCGATCCTCAACACGCTCCCTTTAAAGTGTATACAAGTGATAACGAGATTGCCCTAGCGGGAAACGATAAAAAGAAAGAAGAAGATCGACAGTGGGAGACACCCCCCTCTCGTGACATAGGACAAAAAAACATGCTAATTGGGCCCAGCCATTGGGAAGTAGCTGAGCTAGAGCTAGAAAGCTTCGACGAAGGAGCTTTACACCAAAAGGATGAAGCGGAAGGCGAAATCCTAAACAAAAACTTATCTTGTGAATTGCCATACACCCCTTTGAAATGGTGGCAGCACAAGATTCGCCTGGCTCAGGCAACCTAGCATGATAAGAGGAAGGAATGCGATAGTTGCTCACTAGTTGGGCAAGATCGTCAACTGTTAAAGAGGATCATTTTCCCATAAGAAATTGGCATGGACGTCCCTCAAGATCTTGGGTACGAAGGTATACACTCCTAGGTTCCATGACCTTTGGAAGACAAATACTTGAAAAAGGAAAGACCCTAAAAGACTTCAAAAAAGAAAACAGGAACTAAAGAGGCTAGTGGCAACATGGCTCACGTGAAAGACTGACAAAATGAAAAGCTCGCGGTAAAGCCAACAGAAGGCTAATGGCAAAAGCTAGCGGCAGGCTTGAGGAAACTAAAGAGCTTAGGAGCACTTGAGAACTTAAAGACTTGCGGCAAAAACCTGAAGGCTTGTGGCAAGAGGTAAGAAGGCTCGTGGCGAGAAAGAGGAACCTCGCGGCAAGGCCAGGAAACTCCTTGGAAGCTCGCGACAAGAGGTAGGAACCTCGCGGCAACTCACTGGAAGCTCGCGGCAAGGAAGAGAAAACTCACGGCAAGGCCAGGAAGCCTGGCAGCAAGTGCTGCAATCTCATGGCAAAGCAAGGAAGGCTCGCGATAAGGGCTCGGTAGGCTCGCGGCAAGGGCAAGGCATGCTCACGACAAGGCCAGGAAGCCTCGCGGCAAGCGCTGCAATCTCGCGGCAAGGCAAGGAAGGCTCGTGGAAAGGGCCCGGCAGGCTCGTAGTAAGGGGAAGAAAACTCACGGCAAGGCTAAGAAGCCTTATGGCAAGCGCTATAAGGCCAGGAAGCCTCGCAGCAAGCGCTGTAATCTCGCAGCAAGGCGAGAAAGGCTAGTGGCAAGTGCAAGGCAGGCTCGTGGAAAATCCTTGGAAGCTCGCGGCAACAAAAACCACGCGGCAGAAGGAGCCAATACTCGGAATAAAGGCACAGTAAAACCCCTGCGGTAACTGGTATTTATAGGGGTGCCGGAAGAACCAGTGGGCGGGAAGGAAAATTACCCCGAGAGTAATGACCAACCTAGCGGCGGTGTGCCCCTCTTATGTAAAATTTCTTACTCTTTTCATTTTGTCCATAGACAAAATAAAAAGAGCGAGGGCAATTGTTGTGCCAAAGAAATCAGGGAAAGAAATTAAGGAAATAAGTTGTGCAAAGCACGTGACAGTGTGCGGCAAGTCTGCGATACATTGTCGTAAGCCCCTCAATGTTCGCATAGGCTCGCGGCAATTGCTACGAGCTCGCAACACAATTAGCATGGGCTCGCAGCATAATGAATTGTGCCCCGAGCCTGATCGCTTAAGCTCACGGCAAAATGCCGTGATCACATGGCACAATGAACATGGGCTCGTGGCACAATCCAAGTGTGCCGCGAACCTGACCTCTTGCACTCATGGCACACTGCCACAAGCCCCCAAGCTTACGGCAAGCCAAAGTCATAAGCGCCTCATAAGCTTGCAGTGAACTCGACCCTGCGGCACGCTCAATGGCTTGCGGCAGTGTGCATCTCCCAAAAAAGCCAAGAGCCTAACTCGGCGAGTGCCACGTGTTAACACCAGCCACCCTTGAAAATTGCGCCCTATAAATATCTAGCTAGAAGACAATGAACAGGACTTCCAACTTTTGGTAAAATCTGGACATTTTGAATACACTTTTACTATTTTCTTTTTCGTGAACAATTTCATTGGGGTTCGGGACTGACTTTAACATCGGAGGGTCTTTGCGAGGAAGATTCCTGCGAGCCTTCTAACCCATTTTCTCAGCATCAATAGAGTCGAATCCTTGTGGCGAGCCTAGCGGCGAAGGTAAAGTCTTGTGGCAAAGCTAGTGGCGAAGCCTTGTGGTGAAGCTAGTGGCGAAACCTTGTGGTGAAACCTAGTGGCGAGAGCTTGTGGCGAAGCTAGTGGTGAAACCTTGTGGCGAAGCTTGTGGCAAAGCTAGTGGCAAAACCTTGTGGCGAAGCTTGTGGAGAAGCTTGTGGCGAAGCTAGTGGCGAAAGCTTGTGGCGAATGCTAGTGGCGAATCCTTGCGGAGAGCATCCTAGCGGCAACTTCCCTTGAGGCGACGTCTCTTACGGCAACCCAACTTCACTTGACACCAAGCTCGAGTGGACCCCACATCACAAATTTTAATTGTTGTATTTTGGCAACCACAAGAACCTTCTTCCTTTTGTTCATTATCTTTCTTAAAACGCCTTTTTTGATTGGATTTACCACTTCTCATAAATCTATTAAATCTCCTAGCAAACATTATAAAATTTTTGGTATCACTATCTTGTGAATCTTGGTTATCGATTTCTATCTTAAAATCTAGATTTTTATTTTTCTTTGATTCATCTTCATTCATTTCTCTTCATCATAATTTCATGTGTCATTAGTGAGCCTAACAAAGTACCAAAAGTTAAAGTATCTAAGTCTTTGGCTTCTATTATGGCGGTAATTTTTGGATCCCAAATTCTAGGAAGGCTTCTTAAAATTTTTCTAACTTTTTCTCCATTCGCATATGTTTTTCCTAGTGATTCTAAACCTGAAACTATATCATTGAATCTAGCGAACATATCCATTGTAGATTCATTTTCATTCATAGAGAATAATTCATAATCATGAACAAGTAAGCTAATTTTTGTTTCTTTTACCTGTTTTGTACCTTCATGTGTTACCTCTAGCTTATCCCATATTTCTTTGGCGATCTTGGAAGTTGATATGCGGTTGAATTCTTCAACACTTAGGGCACGTATCAATGCATTCATTGTCTTTGCATTGATCTCCATGTTTCTTCTTTTCTCTACCGTCAAAGTCTCGATTTTCTCCATATCGGCCAATTTGATTTCCTTCTTGATGGCTTGCATAAGAGTTGAATCTTGTATGAGATAAATCTTTATTCTTTCTTTCCAATAGTTATAGTTAGTACCATCAAATAGAGGTGGATGAGTGGTTCTTTGACCCTCAGATTGGGATGAACTAACAAAGTGAGCCATAAATGGATCTTGTCCCTAGGTTGTTAGATCTATTTGAGAAGATTAGGAACTTGGCTTTGATACCAATTGATAGAATTGAATAGCCATGGCAACAATACCTAAGAGGGGGGTGAACTAGGTTGTTTAAAAATTTTGATATGCAACTTGAAAATTTCCTTACTTAAGAAGGATAAAAGTTTTGATGCAAGATAAGGATGATTGAAGGTTTGTGAATAACAATTTATGAAATGAAAAGAAAGCATAATTGAGTGACACAAGCGATGTATAGTGGTTTTGCTTAACAAGCCTAGTCCACTACCTTAGCTCCTCACTTAGGATTTTCAAACAAATCATTATAACCCTTCTATCACACTGGTTAGGCCTTCTAGCACCAAGCTAGGAAATTACAATCCTCTTGCTTACGCGAGCAAGTCCTCTAGCAAAGCTAGGTAAAATACAATCTCTTACTTAGATACAAGTAGGTCCTCTAGCTATATGAGCTAGGAACACAAATAGTGATATAAGAAATAAATCTCTAAGAGTATGCCTTCATAGTTATAATGTTATCAAGAACAAATACAAGGCTAGAAATATGCTTCTACTCAATTAAAACTCAAGCCTTAAGAGATTTAGGGCACTAATAAAGCATAATAATTGATGAGCACTTGGGAGCTTGTAGATTGATCACTTAGGTGTCTTGGATCTCTCATTTGACTTCTATTTGTAGAGACTTGATGGCTTGATCGAGAATTATGTCATTAGAAGTGGAGAGACCACTTTGAGAGAGTGGATGAACTAATTGTTACACGTTGTCTACGACGAACCGATCTACAACTTTATTCAACCAGTCGACATGTTAGTTTAAATATTTGAACACCGGTCGACAGTTGGGTTAAGGCGGTCGACAGCTTCTTAAGACCAGTAGACAGGTCATGATGCAAAGGCGATCGACAACAAACTATAGAGAGCATGATGAGCGACCGGTCGATAGCCCATATTAGACGGTCGACAACATGAGGCAGAACCGGTCGATAGGTTTATACAACCGGTCGACAAGTTGTATCATGTTTTGAAACAACATGTTATGATTTTTCAACGACATTTAGAATCGATGTTTGAAAAATGTTTTGGCCAATGTTTTTAAGACAAATTATGTTGATTTTACAATCTCTCCATTTGGAAAATGTACCATAAAAATAAGAAAGTTTGCTTTTGATTGAATTTGATTTCATTTGCATAAGATAGCTTGTTTTCATAGGATGGCTTGAAATTGATTTTATTTTCATAACATATGAAAGTTTTTTGAATCATCAAAACCAAAACATTACTAACATCAAAATCAACATCAGAAAAAGCCCTGAAGAAGCAGGTGGTATAGACACTAAGAAGTAGCCTAAGCTTAATAGGTTAGCAAGTGTATTCCACATCTATTCTATGTTTCAATTTTCATTTTCTATTTGAATTATGTTAGTGTTGCAGTAGAATATCAATTTTTTTTATGTTAATCTAGAGAGTAGTTGGATTGTGAAACTATTGAATCCGAAGACTCTAAGTTAGGCAAGCAGACAGAGATCGAAAGTGTAATACTTGGGATTTTTAAATTCAAATGTTTGGGGAAATAGGACATTTCAAAGGATTGTGAAAGTCCTGAGATAAAAGTGTAGCATTTGATCTAGGGGTAAAATCGTAATTATTGAAGTTTGGGTAAAAATGTAATTTACCTAAAACCTTGGGGTAGTAGCATAATAAACCCTTTCTCCAGGGGCATAAATAAAATTTTAGGATGGCTCAAGGACTAAGTCGCAAGGGGTTTAAGTGAAATTACCTGAAAAGTTTAGGCTAAGGTGTAATTCTTGAAAATCCATAACTAGACCATTGGAGCAGCGAACTAAACTAACTAACCATTGGAAGTCATGATTGCGGATTTCAAAACTTATTTCAATATAGCTTTAAATCACTTTGGATTTCAAAACCTATTCAATTATAGCTTTGGATCATTTTGGATTCCAAATCCTATTTAAATCCAATTTGGGGACACATGGCAAGGAACCATTGGCCACTTAGAAGATAAGAATAAGGTTTCATGATGACCCCCTGAGGTGGGACACGTGATTGGTCAGAAAAGCTTATAAATAGGCCATAGGTAGATTTGAACTCAAAACATTTCATTATAGCATTGGATCAAATTTGAGATCCATTTGAGAGATTTGAGGTGAGGGATTTATGCTTGAGAAAGAGGAGAAAAATCTATAAAAGGAAGGAGAAATGTCAGAGCAAAAACGCGAAAGATACGAGCCTTGCCGAGAAAACAGTGCATCGCCGGAGTTCGTGCCTAAACTTTCCAAATGTCCACAGTCTGCTCCATCGTCACTGAATGATTGACACTTGCCTCATCGCTCGATAGCTCTTGTATCCAGTTACAAAAACTCACACCTATGGGAATCCATAATCACAACCAAATCCTGCCAACCCTCTAGGAACCTAGTCCCAAATTTGTTTGGCATCATTCCCAAAAGAAGTAGGGGCAATACAAACCTCTATAAGTGTTTAACAAATAAGGTGTAATACCCTTGAAGAATCATGATAAAATTGTCAATTAAGAGAATAATGATATATGAAAATTTCCATAATTGCCTTTGAATCAAAGAGAAGGCACATAATATATAGGATGCCTTAAGAAGGGCAAAATGGTAATTTGGAGTCCCGTCCCATAAAAGGTAAATTATTTTTGTGGAGAAAATATTATATATTGGAGAATGGGATTTTGGGAGAAATTAATTCTTGTTTAAATGCATGGGAAAATGAATAGAAAATGTTGAATTAAAATGGAAGCCAAGTAGGATGGATTAGTGACACTTGGCAAGATCTCATGAAAGGGATTTAATTAAAATATGGGAATAAGAAACTAGTTGGATTAAGTGTAAGTGGGACACTTGGCATGATCTTGTGAAGCAAGAGTGAGATTATAAGAAATTCATAAAGAAAAGGAAAATAGTCTCTCAAGCATTAAATGAGAGTCATTATGGTGTAAATTAAAGAAATTCCTTATTAAATAGAAAATTAGTCATGCATTTATGTGGGAAAATAGTGGATTAAAGTAAATGCAAATTAAAAGGGATTATGTCTTTCAAGAGTGATTTAAATTAAATAAAAAAGAAATAGTTATTAGTCTTCGTTAAATGCTTGAAAATTTAGGGGATTTAAATTAAAGGAGAAATGTTGGAAAATAGTCAATCTTGAAATTAGTCAATATTTCTTAATTTTGAAATTTGGTTAATTATGGGAACAGGAGCCTTGATCCAATGGTGGAAATTAAATCTTGTGAATTAATGGAATCCAATGGTTGGGATTTAAGCCCACCAATGGCATGGATTGCCACATAGGTAGGATAATTTCAAGAAGAAATATAATGGAAGGTGAGGATTTAACCTCCAAAGAAAATCAAGGGATGAGATTTAAAGATGCTAGGTTTCTTGGATTGTGTTTTTCTAGAGAGTAGAGATTGGTTCCTTTAAAATCAAAGGCTAGGATTGAGTTTAGCAAAAGCACAAGGATTGTGCTTGTATTTGAGGGTTGAGATTGAGTCTCTTAAATCAAAGAAAAACCAAGGGCTAAGATGGAATCTTAAGTTTTGACATGGATTGAGTAGGAAATTTCTATAAATAGGGAGTTGAGATTTTAGTCCAAAGTTTTCAGAAAGGAAAGAAGAAGATTTGGAGAAGGAAGAAGAAAGGCAAGCAAGAGGTAAGCTTTAGCCATCTTTCCTTCTCATATAGTAGTCTTTAGTTTGTTTATGAGCTAAGGTATGTTTCTTTTCTTCTAAGGTGGCTTGAACCAAAGAGAGTCTTGGCAAGTGAGGACTTGAAGCTTCAAGGAAATAGAGGTAAGGGATGACCCCAAGTGGTGGGGTTTGCTTGCATTAGTAAGTGTCTTGTATGAGTTACATGTAATGGTCACATTTGCATAATTTGTGTTCTAGTGTACCTATGGCCATATGGAGGACTAGTGATGTGGGAGGGGTTGGTTGGTGCCTTAACCTATGGAGGTTATGAGGGCATGGAAGACTACCCATTTATTGCATTGCATTTGCATTACATGTGTTTCTCATTTTTACATTTACTTTTGCATAGCATCCTTACTGAGCAATGGCTCAAAAGGTCCTTTGACCTCTTTGTAGGTGGGGAATCTTCTAAGGGAAAGAAGGTTTTGGAAGGTTGAAGGAAATGGAGCAAGAAGAGTGTGTGTGATGGTGTATGTTTTTGTCTTGTGTATGGATGTATTTATTTAGCTTTTATGTATGTATGCTTAATGTGGATGGATGAAGGAAAACTTGGATGTTTTGGAAGGTATTTGAGGTATCTAAGTATTCTGGAAATTTTGGGTTAAAAAGAAAAAATAAATAAATAAATAAATTTTGGTGAAGATCGGGCTGGCGAGGCCAGGGGCCCGTCTGGGGCTCGGTTGGTGCGACCGCGCGCAGCAGGCACATGGCACGCCCGGCCCGCGCGTTGGGGGGCGGCTGGTGCTGCCGCTGCCCCCTGCTGCTGTTTTAATTTTTTTTTATTGTTTATTTATTTTATGTATGCTATTTTGGAATTTCTGAAATAAAAGCATGTTTAAAAAAAATAAATAAATGAGGATTTAAGCCTCCAAATTAATTATTAAATTAATATAAATTTTGAGGCATTTGTGGAAAAATTCCTATATTTTGGAAAATAAATAAGGAAGTATTTTCCTTGAATTTTGGAAAAAGGATGAGGAAGCTTGATGTATGAATTTCAAAAATTTACTTCCTAAGGATTGGGAATTTGAGGTATTTTTGAAATAAATAAAAGGAAAATCAATGGAGATTTGATAAGGAAAATTTTATTAAATTTTTCCAAAGAAATATTAACCCAAATATTTTCTAAAGGATTTGGATGCGAGAAAAATGGGTTAATAGTTGGGGCAAAGAAAATTATTTTTTTATAATTAAGGCCTTATGCCATAATTTAAATGAAGCAAGTGTGTTAGCTTATTTGTCGTATCCTGGAAAATGTCATCCTTGGCTCTTTATTAAGAGCTTGAGAAGGAGTGACACTTTACGAGGTTGCGGGTTTTATTTTCGTGGGGTCGTTTCGATATTTTCCCGGATCCTTGAGTGGAGCGAAGGGAGGGCAAAGCGTAGCTCCCACCTAGGTCATTTCTCATTGAAACGTAGCCCATCTCTTTATTTTCGTCTTAGTGTGTGAATAGTTAGTTGATTATTCATGAGTAACACCCGTAAGTGGGAGCGGGGCATTACATAAGGTCCCAAGAAGTCTCTTATTTAATTTAATTTACACTAACGATACCCATAATGCTTATAAATAATACTTGGAATCAAATCAAATTGAGGGAGAGAATAAAACTCATAAAGTCAAAGAAACCTACAAAGGGAGTAGAAATCTTGCCTTTTAATAACAAATTTCAATTTCCTGCTCACACACCACAAAAATAATACACACTGCAAAATAATATAATTTTACCAAAAATTAATAAAATCGCACTCTAAAATTAAATTCCAACCATACAGAATTCCTAATATATTTTTCTCACTTACCTGGCTCCTTTGGGCTTCAATTATATAATTTTTCTCACATTTTCCCCTTGATTTGCTTCCCAATTTATGCTGATGCTCGAGCGTTTCTTCCCCAATTTATCCTCTCCCACATGCTTTTGTTTGCTGCCCGATTGCACACCCTTTTATATCAACAATTGTGGCTTAAAAGCCACAAAAAGAGAAGCTACTTGAAGATGGTCGCGTGGCAGCAACACCGCCATTTTAAGCAAGGCTTGGCTGGAAAGTCCAGCTACTTTTTCCCTTACCCGCGCGCACCACGAATCGAACCCCAAACCCCTGGCTCAGCCTCGCGTGCACATGCCAGCTGCTCCATAAGATGGCTTGAAATTGATTTTATTTTCATAACATATGAAAAGTTTTGTGAATCATCACAACCAAAACATCAATAACATCAAAATCAACATCGAAAAAACCCCTGAAGAAGCAGGTTGTAACGACCCATTAGAGGGTCCAGTATTTATTCAAGAGTTATTTAATTAATTATTGAAGTATTGATTAAGAGATTTTGTCAATTAATTATTTAATGTGGCAATTTAGAGATTTTGAAGGAAAAGAATAGCATTTATCTCTTTTTAATGTTGGAGTTAAAGGAATTTGCCAATGTGGCAAACTAGTGATTTTTAATTGAGATAATAGTATTTAAATAGCATTTAAATGGCATTTATTTTGTGGATTAAATGCAAGGGCATGAAGGTAATTTTGGAGTTTTATTATTATTTGAGAGTTTTAATAATAATGTTTGTATTATTATTAATTAAGTGGGACTATGTATTTAAAGAAGAATGAGAATCCATGTATGAGGTGGAATTTTATTAAGAGTCTCCTAGTCCCAATAGGAGAAGGTTTTGAGAGTCTCCAAGTTCAATTGGGAGAGGGATTCCAAGTTATAAAAGGAAAGAGATCTAGGACTTTATGTCTATATATAGAGCCCATTAGCTTAGCTTTTCTTCATGCCATGTGAAGAACCAAGAGGCCAAGACATAGCAGAGGCTTGCTAGAGTCTTCAGGATCGCTCCAGGGTTCGATCAGAGAGTTCTATCAGGCAAGTATTCTTCCTGTAATCCCTTCCATTACAGGTTCATATCAGTTTTTCAGATTATTCCAGTTCTTCATTGAGTTCTCATATTTTATATCAGTAAGCAGAGACGTATATATATATATATGCGTATAATAGTGAAGTTATGAGCCAGTTCTATTAATCCTTATCCATTTTGGATTGCAAGTTCTATTAATCCTTATCCATTTTGGATTGCAAGTTCTATTAATCCTTATCCATTTTGGATTGCAAGTTCTATTAATCCTTATCCATTTTGGATTGCAAGTTTCATTAATCCTTATCCATTTTGGATTGCAAGTTCCATTAATCCTTATCCATTTTGGATTGCAAGTTCCAGTAATCCTAATCCATTTTGGATTGCAAGTTCTAATAATCCTTATCCATTTTGGATTGCAAGTTCTATAAATCCTTATCCTTTTTGGATTGCAAGTTCTATTAATCCTCATCCATTTTGGATTGCAAGTTCCAGTAATCCTTATCCATTTTGGATTGCAAGTTCTATTAATCCTCATCCATTTTGGATTGCAAGTTCCAGTAATCCTTATCCATTTTGGATTGCAAGTTCTATTAATCCTTATCCAGTTTGGATTGCAAGTTCTATTACTCTAAGTTCTAATATCCAGATACCTTGTATCGTATCCGGATGTATCTAAAGTTCTTCAAGTATGATATCTGAATGGTTTGTTTATACATCCGAAAAGGTCAAGATAATATCCAGATGTCTCGCCTGATATCCGGATGCCTCCCTCAAAAGTTGAATTTTTCATTTGAATAGTCCCCAGTTATATCTGAATGCATCAGTGAGATATCCGGAGGACCAAAATCATATCCGGATGTCCTAGTTCATATCCGAATACTTCCCAGCATATCCGAATAGCTTCTTCTTTGAATGTCAGTGTATCCGGATAAGCCTTCTTCATATCTGGATGTCTTTCTTCTTATCCTGATATCCTTTCTGATATCCGGATGACTTTTCTAGAAATCTAATTTAGCTTCCAGTGAGTCCTAATTCAAGTTTAATTCAATCAATGTATTCAATACCTTCCAACATTGAATTCATAAGCCAGAACATGACAAGTTAATCATACCCATACCATAAATCATAATTCATAGAATCTTTGTATTTCAATATATAGATGAAGATCATATCATGTTCAATATTATTTTATTTTGACATGATCAGCATTATTTTGTGAGATTATGTGCATACATTTTGGTATGAGCATTGAGCATGACTTTATATGGAGCACTACATATCGTGTGCCAGCATTTATGTGAGCATTGCATTGCATTATGCATGCTAGGCGGCTTGTCTGCGGGGATCCCATCAGTTTCAGTTTCAGCTCAGTTTATGAGTTGCTCGCCTGGTGGCAACCAGGGGGCTAGGGGCTTTGCCCACAGTATGTGCTTACAGTTTTTATGTATGCAGGTTTCAGATCAGACAGGTATGTATTATCAGATTATGTGGGCCTATGAGCCAAAGTTGCATACCTGCATTTAGTTTACAGTTTATGTGCATTACATTTTTATGAATGCAATTAGACAGTGATTATACAGTACAAGTTTAGTCAGTTATTTATCAGTATCGATATTCTTCGATTCAGCTTCAGTATTCTTTCCAGCTTATTACTTGCTGAGCTTTTGTAGCTCACCTTGTACTCTTCACCCCTCCAGGTTCTAGCAGGGGAGTATCAGATGTGGGGCCTAGCAGCAGTGTTCAGTAGTGTGTGTACGTGGAGCCGCTCAAGATAAAAGATGTCTGGGAGTCTGTTGAGTTCTATAGAGTTTTCTTAGATTAGATCTTATTTTATATTTCAGTTGAGGGATTGTCCCTCAGTAAGAGTTTATGCATTTCAGTTTGTATTGACTAAGAGTTTTTATTCCAATTGATTGAGATGTTCAGTCATGGTATCAGATTTCAGTTTATTAGTTAGTTTATTTTATTATCCCCAGTAGCACCTCTTCTCGGGCAGTTCTAGGAGAGGGGGTGTTACACAGGTGGTATTGTAACAACCCATTCCGGGTACTAGTGAAGTGTATGGACTTGGAATAATTATTTTATTTGGATAATAATCTTAGAAAATTAACTGTGATCTTACAAGTGGTTGTTAAAGGCAGTGGAAATATTGAAAAGTCGAAGAGGTGACTTGAGTGGTAGCGGGACTTGCAAGTATACAAGGTAAGTGTGTGGATGATTTATGAAAATCTTATAATGGATTAAATTGTATTTGGTTTGAATTTTATCAAATAATATTAGTAATGAGAATTTATAAAGGTGGGGACATGCAAGTCATTACCATTAAGGGAGTAGGGGCATTTTGGTCATTATGGAATATGGGTGTATATATATATGTGTGTGGAAAATTCTTGATTTAGAGAAGGAAAAGAAAAGGGAGAGAAAGGAAAGGGGGAGCAACGAGAGAGGAAGGAAATAAAGAGCTAGGGTTTTTGGTGCATCAAAAGGTAAGATTCAAATTGTGGGTGGCTTCATCTCCCTCATATTGCTCATTTCCTTTTGTTTTGGGGTGTAAGAAAGTGTGGTGGCTTTTGTAGAGAATTCTCCAAGCAAGACTATGGGGAAAGGATTATTAAGGCAAGTTCCCCTATTTTATTCTTCACTTAACCCTTTGGACTTGATGTATGGTGGATTTGGTTATGGAAATCTAATATTTTCCCTAAAGGATTGTTGGGAGGAATCTATGTCAAAAGTTTTGTAAATCTCTCCTCTCTTCCAATTAATCTCATTAGTTTCAATTAGGTTTTGAAATAGAGGTTGATGCACTCTATGAGATGAGGAGAATGATGTAATTTGAGGTTTGATGGAGTATTGGAAGATTTGGGATGATTTTGTGTGATTTTAGTCTTTTTGTTTGTGTTTCTAGCTCCAGGAGTCGACTAATAGGGCTTCTAAGTTGACTCTGCATGATCAAGCCTCGGTTTAGTCGACTACATCATCTCATTAGTCGACTATTCGTAAGTCAACTTTACATTGCGCACCCTATACTATTTCGACCATAACTTTTTGTATAGATATCCAATTGAGAAACCGTTTGAAGTGTTGTAAATGAGACTCGATAAGATTTGATTGGGTATATAATTTGGGGTTATTTGAAAAAAAAATTGACTACTTAGAGCCCTATGAATTAGTAGCTATAAATCTAACTCTTTAGTGCCATAGTCTAGATGTCATAGACTTGGTTTTGATAAGCTAATTGAGTAATTTGGGTATGAACTTGTAATACTCCAGATTTTCAAACTCCAATATAATGTAGTACCTAAGATTATTAGTTTTTAATACTTGAGAAAATAGGTCCTTTCAAGGGATTATAGAAGCCTTAAAACAAAAGTTCAGTTTCTAAGCCAGTGGAAAAATCGTAAATATTAAAGTTCGAGAAAAAGTATAATTTACCCAAAACCTTGGGGTATTGGCATAATAAGCCCTTTTTTGGGGACCAAAAAGTGCAATTAAAAATGGCCTGGGAACCAAGTTGTAAGGGTCTAAGTGTAGTTACGTGAAAAGTTCAGGCCAAAACATCGTTTCTTGAAATCTTACAATATCTCTTTAAAATATCTTTAGATTTCAAACTCAAATCAAATGGAGCTTTGGATCATTGTGAAGTCCAAGTCCTAGTTTTTGCTCTAAGTCTTCTCCAAGTCTTCTCTAAGTCTTTTGCTTAGCTTCCAAGATTACTTAAGCCTCCAAAAGTCTCCAAAACCTTATCCCCAAGGACACATGGCAATCAACCATTGGCCACTTGGAAGATAAGATAAGGTCACACGATGGCTCATAATGATCCCCTAAGGTGGCATCGCGTGATTGGCCAAGGAAAAGCTTACTTAGTCTCCAAGTTTGCAAAAGTCTCCAAACCTTATCCTTAAGGATATGTGGCAAGAATTCATTGGCCACTTAGGAGATAGGATTTGAAGTCTCATGATGACGCGACACGTGAGGCAATTTGGTTTGCCAGAGTTTCCTATAAATAAGGGCTTTGGGGTTATTCATTTTGGGAACCAAGCAAGGAGGAAAATGAAGGGAGTTTGAGAGAGGAAACGTTGTTGAAAAGAAGGGAGAATGAGCCTTGACGAAATTTTTGGGTCTTTCTTGAAGTTTGTGCCAAGCAGTAAGAAAAACTACGAGAAAACCATTCTCGCTTGTTGTAAGTCGTGCTTCCAAAGGTAATTAGTCAAGGTGAGTGGTTATTGTGCATGCTTCTTTCTTTCCCATGATAACTCTTGGTTTCATTTGTGGATGGTTTGTTGCGTACGTCTTGTGTTCCCTTTGTTTCGAGCATATCCTTTCTACTTTGTTGCATCGAGTTTGACCATGACAGCTTTCGTGCGTGGCTTGTGGCTTGCATATCATATTCCTTCTTCTTTTTCATACAACATGTCATGGTTGGTGGCTTACATCTCATGCTTTATTTCTTTAGATAATATCTTGCCTATTTTATATACATCTCGGTGTTTATATATGTGGTTGGTTGTCGGGACATCACAGGGGGATCTCGTGCTCTTGCGGTGAGCCATGATCTCATGCTCTTGTGCTGAGCTACCATGATGATTGCGGGACATCACGACGGATCCCGTGCTCTTGCGGTGAGCCACGATCTCATGCTCTTGCGGTGAGCTACCATGATGACTGCGAGGGTGTTTGGCAACCCCCTGACCTTGCCACCACATGGAAGGTTTATATTGACATGATCATGGAAAATTTCGTACTTATTATGCGTATTTCTTGGCATAACTGCATATTGCTCTTGCATGCATAATTTCCTTCCTTATACCACTCACTTAGATGTAATTATCTAACTCGGGTGTTTCATGCCCTTGGAACATTCAACGTTCCAGGTATGTTAAGCATATCAGGTACTCTAGGTTCCAGCACAAGCAAGGATTCAGAGGTGGTGCTTGGCTGATTTAGAGTTGGATTTATTTGTGCACCTGTGTAATCTCAATATTATATTATAAATAGCAGTTAAGATACTTAAGGATGTATGGTGTTTGTGTGCGGTTTTGCGGCTTTACCGCAAAATTTATGTATTTGTGAAGCTACTATAACTTTCTGATATGTGGGTGCGTGATGGACTTTTATTTAAACTTGTGAAAATCTTAGCTATTTAGCATACTCAGGTTCGATCCTTACTTCCATTGATAAAGGATTTCCAATAACGCCCGAGGTCATTATTAGCATATAATGAATATCTTATTGCTTCATTGTGTAATTGAAAGTGGGGCATTACAGTTGGTATCAGAGCTGGAAATGTATATGGTTCTTACCTAAGTGTGATTGATTAATTTTGAGGATATTTTAGGTTGTGGTGGCTTTGTGGTTTTGATTTAGATTTGAGTTGACTAACTTTGAGTATGTTTTGACCTATAGCAGGAATAGATCCGAAACCAAGGAAGAATGATTTTTACTTTTTGAGATAAAGGATTGTATGTAGATGTACCTGGATGGACAAAATAGTGAAATAAGGAGTTTATATACGTGTACAAATGTGATAAATGTAAATAACATTGTTTGATGTTTTCCTGTTACTAATCTTCGAGTTTTGATGACAGGATAGGCTATTCATTGTTTGAGGTTATCCTTGTTAAGGACAACAGGATCTGGTGAGTACGTAAATTGGACAAGATGCAAGTAATTATTTGGTTATGTGGTAAATCTTGGGAAAGACTAATTAAATTATTGAAGGAAGATAAAACCCTTTATATGGGAGTTTATTTGAGGTCTATTGGGTGCTAAGGAGATCATTTGACCATTTTGGGAGATAAGAAATTTTTATTAACAAATATTTTGCAGAAACCTGGTGGACGTAAGTCTCGAGGATTTCGAGAGCTTCTTTTGTAAGTCATTATTTATGAGGATTCTTGAAACTCAAGGAATGAATGGAATCAAGGTCATGAAGACCCTATGACAATTTGAAGATTTTCGGGGTTTCTTTGGAAGATTATTCAAGAGACATATATGATGGTACTAACTTTGGGGTTCCTTGATGACATGATAGATTATATGTGTAACACCCCAACCCCCAAGATAGTACATAAGGTACAAAATAACTATAATATCTATACGGGCGTTAAGGAAATCCCATGTACTATAGTAAGGATCGTAACCTAAAATATGTTGGGACTTCCATCAAATAGACATTCGCACACACAATTTATTAAGATAGTAAAGAAAATAAACTTCTTTCTCCACACGACAAAATAATGTTAAAGTTAGAGTACAAATCTTGCAACATTACTTCAACATCATAAGAGACGATAACACAAGATAACTACACTCGCACCACCTCCAGGCCTTTTCCCTTTGAGCCCGAGCCTAACAAATTTGGAACGTTTGAATATTCCAAGGGTATGAACACCCAGGTTAGATTGTCAAATTTGAGTGAGGGTTAAAACTAACTTCATGCGTGCAAATGCAAAATGAAGAGATGCATGCTCCAGGTGGATGTGACGCCAGAGTGTTGCAATCACCCCTACCCAACCTTATCATGTAACACGGCCTAACAACTTGGCCAAGTGAAGACTCCCTTCACCCATGATAATCACAACTAGTTACAAGCCACACGTAGTGATGCATGAGCAAATGTAAAGAAACATGCGTACCTAATGAAATAAACATGATATGCATTTGCAATCACCTCTGATATGCTCAAAGATATGCTCAACATGTAAGAAATATAGTTTTAGAAACCACTCACCTTTAGGTTCACCGGAAAGCACCAATTTCACCCAAACCAAAGCTGTTTGCTATCAAATCATGACCTTTCGTAAGTCCAATGGCAAATATTTTTATATAGAAGGGTGGGGATTGAATAGGGGGTAACTAGTACAAAATTTCAAGGAAAAAAAAGGCTGGACGTTCCCTCATGGGCCCCTGGAAGGGGCCTCACGCGCTGCCACATGCAGCCCCTTCTGGTGCGTGAATCTCACACGCCGTCCCCTTGCCTCGGCCAGATTCTGTCTCCTTCACTGTTTCGGACATAACTTTGTCGTTTTAACTCCGATTCGACCCTTGATTTTTCCTATACCTTCCTCTTTCAATGCTCTACAAGATTATAAAACAAAAAAAAAAAATTGAAATTTACCTTGAGGTTTCGAAGACGTTTTGCCCACTTTACAAGGTTGGCTCAAAAACCCGACAAAGCCTTCTCCTTCCTTGATCTCCGGCAACGCTTCGCCCATTTTTCTCCAAAATTTTCTCTCCAAAAATCCCTCTTCCTCACCCTTTTGAAATGGCAAAATCTCTCCCACAATAGCCAATTTATAGAAGCGCCCGGCCAACCACAATTTGCCACGTGTTACCTTAATCATTACTCATGATTACTCCAATAACTTTTGCCACAAGTTTCATCCAAGTGTCATTCTTAAGGCTATACTAGATCAAGATATGCCATATGTCACTCCAATATTAAGCTATTTAACTTGGGATTTGAGCCTCATGATGATCCCACCAAGTGTTCCAATCCTAGGGTGCCAAGTGTCCCAAACTTGGAGATTAAGTAAAGGTTAGGTGTTTCCATTCAAACTTTTCCATTTGTTCTATAATCATTACTTGGATTTGAAATTTATTCTCATGCCACTTGTCATCACCTAAGCACCCTAATTATTACTTTCAATCCTACGGTGCCACGCGTCCCTCGAGATGTCACCATTATTACTTCCATCCTACGGTGCCATGTGTCCCGAGTCCTTTAAAAATTTGGAAAAATATTTCATTTATTAAATGGCAATAACTTAGAAAATTTTTTAGTATTACAATATGGTTGTTTTGAGGATCCTAGAAGGTAAAATAGTAAGATGAGATGTTTTAATTGATGTTATTAAATATTTGGGGCTTTGGTGACAGGATGGGTTACATGGCATTTGAGGTTGTTTCAATGACTATGGTAAGTGTTTTGGTAAAGAATAAACCCTTAACTATGAGACTAACTGGATTTGGGAGATAGTAGGATCCGATGAGTAGGGTATATGTAAGCATTTTTATTATTTGATGAAGATTAAACCCTTAGCCGAAATCTTGAATGACTTATAGGACTTTTGGAGACATTCCATATGTGGGTTGTTAGGGTACCTCATTAATAACTGCTTTGTGGAAATCTGATAAATATTGGGAGTCTTGGAAGACTAATTGGATTTGGAAAGTATTCCCATATATGGTTCATTAGAGTCTCGTACTAATGGTTAGGTTGAAGGAGTTGATGAATTTGGAATCTCAAAGATTCTAGGTAATAATCGTTGGGAGATGCCTAATTGTTTTACAGGATGGGATTTTGTACAAGTATTCTAGTCACTTGGTGAAATTAAACCCTTGCCAAAAATCTTGAATGACTTGCTTGATTTTGGGAGACATCTTTCTTACTTGAAGATTACTTGGGGATATTTTAGATGAAACTTATTTGAATTACAGGGATTTGATAAATTTGGAATTTCAAGAGTACTAAGTAATCATTTGGGAGACTACTTATTTTGCAGGAAATTGGTGGATCCAAAGTCCAGAGGAATTTAGAAGATACAAGCTTGGGAGACCACTTTACTATATGGTTATTTTGCAAGTGCTCGATGGATTTAAGATCTTAAGGATTTTAGATAATAAATTCTTGGGAGACTATTCTATTGTCTAATTGTTTATAGAAATTTGGAATATGGAAATGATATACTTATTGAGGATTTGTGACTTTAAGGGATTCAATTGAGGATAGGATACAACCCATTGAGAATTAAAAATGAGGATATAGTAAGGTTGCCTTAGATATTTCTACAGATTATTATGGGTATCTGGTAATAACAATTGAGATAGCCAATAACCTTTATGAGTGCGATACCTAGGATGTTTAAAACCATAGTAGGATTGGTTTATGATTGTATTGGTTGAGTATATTTTGACTTACTTAGCTACAGGAAAAAAAATCGAGCAATAACATAGGATTGTCCTATAAAGCGTTGCAAGTAATTTTTATAAGTTATGAGAAACATGTTAGCTATGAGTCCTTCAAGGATAGAGGCAATGCAAGATTGAAAGCGGCGACTGAGTGAAAAGGAAAAGATCATCTATTTCACTTTGTGCTTTGAACGAGGCGGGCTATTGGTGGGAAGCTATGATAAGAATTTTGTAAGATCCCAAAAGACAAGGTACATTGAATATAGAATGGGTACGATTTAAAGAACATTTGAAAGTTAAGTATTTTCCTTAGTAAGAGAAAATAGAGGAAAGCTTGGGATCATGGGGCTAAGTCATTGATCTGAGGGAAAAGACTTAGGTACCAAGAGGGTGACTACTACACGATATGTTGTATGGGCTTGAAGATTTGAAAGTTTGTGCGTGATGAGGGTGATGAAACTGTGGTTGCATACATGGGTCGAGGTAAGTCATAACTGTGAGTGGAAATGTTTTCCTCGATGTAGGTATGTGTTGTGTTGTGAGCTTGCTTAGGAAATGTGTTTTCCCGTAATATCAAGCAATGGGATTGTGGTTCCCATACTTGACCTTTGGGGAAGGGAAATTTTACTCTAGTTACTGACTTGACCTTCGATTTAGTATGCAGATAGTTGTACATCCCAATAGTTATGGGCGACTTGTTCTGGTTTAATTGTCTTGAATCTTGCCCTGTTGGTATATCGGATGATGCGATAATAGATACACTCTGGTACACTTGGGAGCATGGGTTCTAGTGGAAGAAAAATTGTGAGTAGTGTTGTGTCACCTATGATTTGGAGATTTGGGCTGGTACTGAGAGAAGTATCAAAAGTGACAGGAGTCAGGTCAATTATAACTCTCGAAAATGGGGCAGGAGGCTCTATCCTAACAATAGCACCATGGGCTTGTGACTAATTACTGGAGCATCTTGTAGGCTGGCTCACGGTAAGGGTGTGAGACCCATGAGTCAAAGCTACATAGTGAACTACGGAGACGGACAGATGCCAAAGTTTGGGTAGCACCATGGCTGTTATGTTGGGACTAGAATCCAAGTCCCAAAGGACTGGAGCATTGTGATAGGATCCCTAACTGTCTATAGATGGTTGAAAGCTTTTTAGATTGACAATCTATTCAGAAAGGGATTCACCAGAATAGTAGTGTTCGTGATAAGACTCATGAAGGGAGTCAATTGGGAATGGGTAAAACCCCAACGACAATTTTTGGATGAAATACTTTGATTTCTAAGTCGAATTCAGGTGCCTAAGCCAAAAGTTCGGGCAACCATGCTGGATGAGGCACAACCAACCAAGTACATTATCCACAATAATGTGAGTCTTGAGGAGTAGGATGATATCTCTTGAGGAAGGTATTCTGGGGATGCCATAACCTTAAAAATTGAGATGGAATTTCGAGAACGAAATTTATTTTTAAGGGGGGGAGGATGTAATACTCCAGATTTTCAAACTCAAATATAATGTAATACTTGAGATTATTAGCTTCTAATACTTGAGGAAATAGGTCATTTCAAGGGATTATAGAAGCCTTAAGACAAAAGTTCAGTTTTTGAGCCAGTGGTAAAATTGTAAATATTGAAGTTCGGGTAAAAGTGTAATTTACCCCAAACCTTGGGTATTGGCATAATAAGTCCATTTTTTGGGACCAAAAAGTATAATTAAAAATGGCCCGGGGACCAAGTTGTAAGGGTTTAAGTGCAGTTACGTGAAAAGTTCGAGCCAAAGCATCGTTTCTTGAAACCTTAAAATATCTCTTTAAAATATCTTTGGATTTCAAACTCAAATCAAATGGAGCTTTGGATCATTTTGAAGTCCAAGTCCAAGTATTTGCTCTAAGTCTTCTCAAAGTCTCCCCCAAGTCTTCTCCAAGTCTTTTGCTTAGCTTCCAAGATTACTTAAGCCTCCTAAAGTCTCCGAACCTTATCCTCAAGGACACATGACAATCAACCATTTGCCACTTGGAAGATAAGATAAGGTCACATGATGGCTCATAATGATCCCCTGAAGTGGCATCGCGTGATTGGCTAAGGAAAAGCTTACTTAGTCTCCAAGTTTGCAAAAGTCTCAAACCTTATCCCTAAGGACATGTGGCAAGCATTCATTGGCCACTTAGGAGATAGGATTTGAAGTCTCATGATGACGTGACACGTGACACGATTTGGTTCGTCGGAGTTTCCTATAAATAAGGGCTTTGGGGTTATTCATTTTGCGCACCACGCAAGGAGGAAAAGGAAAGGAGTTTGAGAGAGGAAACGTTGTTGGAAAGAAGGGAGAAAGTCGAGGGAGAATGAGCCTTGACAGAGTTTTTGGGTCTTTCTCGAAGTTTGTGCCAAGCAGTAAGAAAAACTACGAGAAAACCATTCTCGCTTGTTGTAAGCCGTGCTTCTAAAGGTAATTAGTCAAGATGAGTAGTTCATGTGCATGCTTCTTTCTTTCCCATGATAACTCTTGGTTTCATTTGTGGATGGTTTGTTGCTTACGTCTTGTGTTCCCTTTGTTTCGAGCATATCCTTTCTACTTTGTTGCATCGAGTTTGACCATGACAGCTTTTGTGCGTGACTTGTGTCTTGCATATCATATTCCTTCTTCTTTGTCATACAACATATCATGGTTGGTGGCTTACATCTCATGCTTTATTTCTTTTGAGCATATCTTACCTATTTTATACGCATCTCAGTGTTTGTATATATGGTTGGTTGTCAGGACATCACGGGGGGATCTCGTGCTCTTGCGGTGAGCTACCATGATGATTGCGGGACATAACGAGGGATCTCGTGCTCTTGCAGTGAGCCACGATCTCATGCTCTTGGGGTGAGCTACCATGATGACTGTGAGTGTGTTTGCAACCCCCTGACCTTGCCACCACATGGAAGGTTTATATTAACATGATCTTGGAAGATTTCGTACTTATTTCTACGATTTCCTGGCATGATTGCATATTGCTCTTGCATGCATAGTTTCCTTCCTTGTACCACCCACTTAGATGTAATTATCTAACTCGGGTGTTTCATACCCATGGAACATTTAACGTTCCGGGTATGTTAAGCATATCAGGTACTCCAGGTTCCAGGATGAGCAAGGATTCAGAGGTGGTGCTTAGCTGATTTAGAGTTGGATTTATTTGTGTACTCGTATAATCCCAATATTGTATTATAAATAGTAGTTAAGATACTTAAGGATATATGGTGTTCGTGTGCGGTTCTGCAGCTGTACCGCAAAATTTATGTATTTGTGAAGCTGCTATAACTTTCTGATATGTGGGTGCGTGATGGACTTTTTTTTAAACTTGTGGAAATCCTAACTATTTAACATACTCAAGTTCGATCCTTGCTTCTGTTGATAAAGGATTTCCAATAACGCCCGAGGTCATTATTAGCATATAATGAATATCTTATTGCTTCATTGTGTAATTGAAAGTAGGGCGTTACAGAATTGAGTCCATAACAGCCTTATCAAATTCCATCTAGATATTGGAATTCTTTTACTATGGGAGATTTTCCTTGCACCGATTTTATGGAATAAATATCTTTCTTTAGGGTATAATGAGAGCCATTGAGGGGTTAAGTGGTGATGCTCCTAGTTGTGATTCCCTAGTCAGTTAGGAGGGTCTTATTTGGCATTTCTTGACGTGTCTTATTTTCAATGGCCGAGTAGGGCTTGATCTCCCTATGTTTCTTTGTGGAATGATGCTGAACCTTAACAGGGTAGGTTCTAAATGATTTCTATTTGGGGTGGTGTTGTATTTCAATTTATTTATTATTACACATCGCATGGTGATGCATTGGGACATGGGGCTATGGGTTTGCATACATCTGGGATCATGCCTTGTAGTAAGTGGAGGTGTGAGCATTGGCATGGCATGGTTGGCTTGTGAGTATCGACCTGTGTATTGTAGATGAGCATAGACACATGGAGCATGTGTATGTGTGAGTTCTTATATGGGCATATCATGGCCTGATGGTTGGCTTATGGGGGTCTTAACATCACATTTATGTTGCATAAGCCATTGCATCTCCTTATATGTTGTATTGGATGGATCCTTTGTGCACAGTAGTCTAATCAGTGAGATGTACATCTGTTTTGGAGATGGGAGGACCGTTTCGAGGAAGCGCTGGCTCATGAGTTCTACTATTCCGGGTGTTCAGAGTACCGCCCTAATGAGGTTTGGCTTGTGATTGTGATGCGTAAGACTGGGGGCTCGAGTCCCATAGTAGCCTGAGATCTTTGATGTGATGGTGTTTATGGTTCCGTTGTGGTAGCCTTTCATGGCTGCTAGCAGGTTTGTATATGAGGCCTTAGGAGCCATTGATTGTTATCTCTTATGTGGGTCCCAAGGACCATATGTGTGCATTTATGCAATTTTGATTATGACTCGGCATTACGATACATGGCATAGCTTGATATGCGATACATATCATGTGTGGGGATGTTTATGGGCGAGTCTGCTAATAGCCCTATTATCCTTTTTCTTACATATATATACTTGCTGAGTCTTGTGACTTACTCTAGCTTTACATCATTTCAGGAAACATGGAAAGACAGTCGAAGGTGGGTTTAACTAAGCTTAGCTTTCCCTAATATAGATGTCATGTATAGAGACACCCCAACTGAAAGATTCTTTGGCATTTTGTCTTGTTTTGAGTCTAGGAAGAATATTGTCTTACTATGCTAAATATGGTGTTTTTGTGGGAGATGTGGGTATGTGAGCCCTAATGTTGTCATTAAAGATTATGCACTATATGACTTCAGCTTCTGTTGTGTATATTAATGAAATGCTCTTTAGAGATGTTTGTTTTTAGGTCTGCATCTGTATCCATTTCCATAAGGACTTTCTCTCGAAACTCCTGTGTTTAAGGGACTTCCGGGAGCGGGTCCTTATAGGTATAGACACTAAGAAGTGGCCTAGAAGCTTAGCAGGTTAGCAAGTGTATTCCCCATCTATTCTATGTTTCGATTTTCATTTTCTATTTCAATTATGTTAGTGTTGTAGTAGAATATCAATTTTTTTTTTTTTTTTTTATGATAATATGGAGAGTTTGGAATGTGAAATAGTTGAATATGAAGATTCTAAGTTAGGGGAGCGATTGGAGAATGAAATAGTGGACCAGAATAGGCTACTAGAGATAGTCTCGGGGAAGGATAAGCTCAAAAACAAAATCAACAATGGAAAAAGCCTTGAAGAAGCAAGTGGTACTGACATTAAGCAATGGTCTAGAATATTAGCAAGTTAGTAAGTGTATTCCACATTTTTTCTATGTTTCTATTTTCATTTTCTATTTCAATTATGTTAGTGTTGCAGTAGAATCTCAATTATTTTTTTTATGAAAATCTTGAGAGTATATGGATTGTGAAACTGTTAAATCTGAAGACTCTAAGTCAGTCGAGCAAACGGAGACCGAAAGTGTGAACTTGAACAAGTTGCTAGAGATATTCTTGAGGAAGGCTGAGCTGAAAAAAAAATTGACGTCGAAAAAAGCCCCAAAGAAGCAGGTGGTACAGAGATTAAGAAGTGGTGTAGAAGGCTAGCAAGTTAGTAAGTGTGTTCTACATTTATTCTATGTTTTGATTTTCATTTTCAATTTAAATGATCTTGGTGGCGTGGTAAATGTTGAGCCAACTTGCTCATATTAATTAAATTTTGATGATTAACAAAAAGAGAATTTTTAATATACAAATTATAATATTTTTGGTGATTAACAAAAAGAGTATTTTTCTTAAATATATTAATTGTAGTAACGAATTATTTTTTATTAATTTATAAAATATTTTTTTCATAGCATATGTATTACCAAAAATATTATTTCTTATTAAAAATATTTTTAAATATTTTTTAGATTAATTTATAAAATATTTTTTCATAGTATATGCATTATCATAAATATTATTTTCTATTAAAATATTTTTTAAAAATATTTTTAATATTAATTTATATATTTTTATATCATTTGTATTATCAAAAATATTATTTTCTATTAAAAATATTTTAGATTAATTTATATAATATTTTTATAGCATGAATAACTCAAAAAGAATACAACAAACTAGTTGCACCCCCCATTGTCTTTAACCCTAGACCTCTAGTAAGTTTCAAACCTTCCCTTGCCAACTGATCTACAAGTCCTATTTAGTATTTGAGTGCAGGAAAAGTGGCTAAAATGCCTATAAATACCATCCAAACACATTTTTTAAGTATCCAAGTGCTTCCATTGCATATCCAAAGCACCCAAAAGCTCTCAAAATATTATTATACATCTATAGAAAAGCCACAAGGCAAGAAAGGAAAAGTTTTTCAAGTCTTCTACAACAAATCCGAACTTCTTCATTTAAAGTTCCAAATTTATTTATTTATTTAAATATTATTACCTTATATAATTTGTTTTTAATTGCTTATTTGTGTCCAAGTGTGAAAAAATTATTTGTAACATTTAAATTACCATTGTGCATTGTATAGGTTTCCTAGAATCATTAAAATCTAGGTGAATCTAGTTTCCAATGTAAGTTAAGAAGAAAATCTTAGTGTAGTGATTACCTAGAACCAGTTATAATCTAGATGTATATCTAGTTTCAAATATGAGCTAGTGTGTAAATCTTAGTGAAATTATTTTAGTGGAACCCCAAGGGTGGTTAGACCTTGCAAGAGTGGACTAAGTGTGTGTGAAGATACCGAACCACTATAAATTGTGTTGTGCCTCATTGTATTTATTTTTGTTATATCTTATAGCTTACACTTATTATTAATCTCAAATATAATTTAATATATTTATTAAAATTGAGAAAATATTTAATCACTCAATTCACCCCCCTCTTGAGTGGTCATACCCTAAGGGACCAACAATTGGTATCAAAGCAGACTTCTAAAATAGTTAAAATCTTAGTTTATACTTTAACTTAGAAGAGATCTAGATGCCTGCATTCATCAACCAAATTATAGTCGAATGATCCTCACCATTCTTTGATGGCACAAATTTTGCTTATTGAAAAATGAGGATGGAGTCATATTTATTTTCAATAGACTATTATTTGTGGAAAATAGTTAGAGATGGCTTTGTTACATCTAAAACTGAAGAAAAGGATTGGAATGAAAAAGACGTTAAAAAACACCAAATGGATCATAAAGCTAAATACATAATTTTTTGCTCAATCCTTCCTAGTGAATATGAAAAATTATTTGCTTGTTCTATATCACATGAAATTTGGAGAAAATTAAAAGTAGTGTATGAAGGTACCGATTAAGTAAAGGATACTAAGATTAATCTCTTAATGTCCCAATCTGAGGAATTTAAATTACTTCAAAATGAAAATATTAGTGATATGAATGGTAGATTTCAAAAGATTATAAACAATCTTAAAATGCTAGGAAAAATAATTTCAGAAGAAGATCAAAGAAAATTCTTAGATCTCTAATGGTAGATCAAGTTAAGAATTTAAAAGAATTAAAAATAGAAGAATTAATAGGAACACTTCTAACTCATGAATTAATATTAAGTAAAATAAATGAAAACATGAAAGGCAAGAAAGATAATAAAATCTTGGCTCTAAGAGTAAATGAAGAGAAATGCTTTATGGCTATAGAAGAAAATGAAGAAGATGAAGATACATAGAGCTAGAAGAATTACAAAAAGCATACTAAGAATTATATATAAAATATATATATCTATTAAGAAAGAAATAAAAACAATCAAGAATAATCATAAAGAAGAAAATGAAAAATTAAAGAGTGAAATAAAGAACTTAAAAGAAAAATCACAAGAACTCAAGAAAGAAAATGAAGATAAATTAAAAGATCAATTAATTAATCATCAAGAAGAAATAAAATATTAAAAACTCAAAATGATAAATTATTAGTAGAAAAGAAAGCCATAGAGAAAAGTTTAGCCACATTAATTTTAAAGAAAATTTCAAAACTCAAACCAAGGTACAAAACACCTAAGAGAGAATGAAAACAACCTAGATGGAAACCTCAACCTAAGAGAAGTAATATAGTGCAAATGTAGCTATCCAAAGGGGTAATACAAACAATGAATGAGTTAGATCATAAAATTTTAAATGTTACTCCTCATCCACATAAATCAAGAATAATTAAATCATTTGATCTCAATGAAGTAAGATTAAAGGGACCCGTTTATAGATAGGTGTGCAAACCTAAAACATGATCTTATCAAATATATAGATGTGCATGAGGACCATAATGTGAAACAAATTGTATATGGATAGTGGATGTTCATCGCACATGACTAATGGAAGAGATCTATAGATCTCACTCCCAAAGAAAGAAGGTATGTTACCTTCTAGAGATAATGCCTAATAGTAAAGAATGACTATTCTTTTTGTGGCATAAAAGATATATTAGTTTATGCAAATCCAAACCTAATCAAGAAAATTTTAATCTAGTTGTTAGACTTTATAAGAATGAAATATCAACCAATAAGCCTCTATAACTCTTGCACTTAGACTTATTTGGACCCACTCAAACTAGAAGATGGAAAATTTTATGCATATGTTGTAGTAGATGACTTTTCTAAGTTTACATGGGCTATGTTCTTAGCATTAAAGGATGAAACTTTTCAAAATTTTGTCAAACTAGCTAAAAGAGTTGAAAGAGAGCAAGATGATAGAATTATTGCTATTAGAAGTGATCATGGTGGGAAATTTGAGAATAGACATTTTATGGAATTTTGTGAAGCAAATGGTATTCTTCACTAATTCTCCACACCTAGAACCCCACAACAAAATGATGTTGTTGAAAGAAGACTCTTCAAGAGATAGGTAGAACTATGCTTTTGGAGAATAACTTGCCAACGTATTTTTAGGCCAACGCGGTCAATAATGCTTGTTATATCTTAAATAGGTTTAATCTAAGACAAGGCATCAAGAAAACACCATTTGAATTATACTGTGAGAAAAAGCCTAATGTATCCTATTTTAAAGCCTTTGGATGTAAACGTTTTATCTTGAACACAAAGAACAATGTAGGGAAAATTGAGGCTAAAAGTGACTAAGGAATCTTCCTTGGATATTCAAATACTAGTAAGACTTATGGAATATATAATATTAGAACAAATACATTGGAAGAATCCATACATGTAAAATTCAATGAGACTCCTACGTCAAATATAAAAATCGAAGATGAAGAGGAAACAACAACAATAGATCCATCCAAGAAGATTGAGAAACTAAGAATTAAAAAAGAATCTCTAAATGAACCATCAAGTTCTCAATCACAAAATCAAGAAAAACTATTAGACGAGGATGATTTAGGTAAGCTTCCCAAGAATTATAAAATTAGGCAAGATCATCCAATAGATCAAATAATTGAAGAACCAAATCAAGGTGTAAGGACTAGGGCATTATTACATCAATATTGTAACAATGTGGCCTTCATATCTAATGATTGATCCAACTTGCATGGATTAAGCTTTAGAAGATGAATTTTGGATCAATGTTGTGCACGAAAAATGAAGATTGAAAATTAGTTCCAAGACTAATTTTTTTTTTTATATTTGGAACACAATAAATTTTCAAGAAGGGAATTAGGGATAATAAGTTCCTTTAGGCAACTTAGAATATTGAAATGGAAAAAATTCTTATGTAAATTTCATTTTTGTTCTTAAAAAAAAAAAAAAAAAGGGCCAACCTAGGTAAGGTCAAACCCTTACCTCTCTCACTCTTTTCCTCCTCTCACCCCCTCTTTGTTCTCTCTCTCACGCTCTTCCTTCTCTCACCCGAATACTTCTTTCTCTCTTACTCTTTCGTTCCCTCTCTCATTGTCGACATTGTGTTCGCTGGTTGCCGCCGCCATTGTAATGACCCGCTCCCACCTACGGGTGCTACTCGTGAATAATCGATCGGATTACTCCCACATAAACCAACAACTTAAGGGATGGATGATGTTTTAACACGAAACGCCCTAGGTGGGCACTAGACTTCCTCCTTTTCTTCGCTCCACTCGAGGAATCGATCCCAAAATATAAAAGAAAGCATAATAGAACGACACCCGAAACCTGAGCGAGCTTCACATTTCTTTTGCTCGCCTCACAACAACCCAAAGGTGACCTAGGCATAAAACTAGCACATCAAACTGTAACATCTTGGTAATTCAGGGATAATTAATAACTATTAATCTAATCGGGAACAACTAAAAATTATTAATTAAAATCGGGGATGGTAAATAATTATTGTAATTTCGGTGAATATTGAATATTTAAGGGTTTAAAGGAAATATTAAATTATTTTGTAAAAAAAGAAATTAGCAAGTAATTATTTAAAATTTGGGGTATAAGAGTGTCATGACTCGATTTCTAAATAGTCATGACTGGCACTAATCCCTAGGCCCAGCGGCTCCACTGTGGACTAGTAAGCCTCTTTTCTAGCTCGAGTTGCTAAAAGCATTAATACTATTGACAAAATATAGAACATGGAGTAAAATACCATTTCAACCTTCTATAATAATATTTCAATATTTCATATACAACAGTTGAACAAAAATAAGAATATCCATCACACTACTGTTATAAATACATATACAGTTCCGTGCCTCGGGCCATTAGCACAATTATGTGCCACAAAAATAAAAGACAAAGGATTAGACTCAACAGTAAGTGTATGTCTCCACAGAGCATCCTATATCATATCAGGAATCAAAAAGGGGTTTGATATCATACTAGAAGATCTGCTGGATCAATATTCAAAAAGGAGAATTCCATGAAAATATTTTAATAAAAGGGGGTGAGTCTTGTGGACTCGCGAGTATAAGGTATGTCATGTCCACTAGGAGAGTATGCAATAAAAATTCTAAGATGAGTATCATGGATACAATAATATAATAGTAAGGTAAACAACGAGTAAATGTAGTATAAGTTACATAATTTGATATTCAAAAGAAAAACATAGTGTAGGAAAAATAGGTGCCTAAAGACAACCCCCATAAGTTGTTCTCTAACCACCTAAGCCCCCTATACTTTTATATGAGATGCATGCATTGATTCTGAGGACACACTAGTAGAAACTGACCTAACGCTTATACACCCATGCACACAAGTACATATACTGGCACATACATCATTATCACACTATAATACCATAATATCCCACGTGATAGTAGTGCTAAAACATACTATCCATGTCTTTCATGGCCTTGGCATGCCAAGCCTCACACTATGATCTTTTCCTGCTGTGAGTCACCAGGGAATCTACTAGATAGTCATCTACTAATAATGCAAATGATACCCTACTTAGAGCATAGATCATAAAGATTTATCATTTCATATGGTGCCTAAAATACACCATATCATTTAATATTTCACATACTCAAGACAAGAAATCAGTTAGGGTATCTTTTTGTTTATATCTCTCATAGTAGGATGAAAATATTTCATGCAATTTAGGAACATTTAAAAGAAAAATGTTTTTTTGTGATTTGCATATAAAAATCATTTACAAGTTATGCATAGAATAATTTATATACGTTCATAAAAGTACAGTAAACATAACATATCTTGTCTACTCGCTTGGGAAATGATAACTCAAGTCCGAGTCTGGGGAGAAGATCGAACAAAATCCTGGGAATCCAAGCCTACAATAAATAGAATGGGATGGTCATAATTGGGAAATAAAAATAATGACGTAATAAAATTACTAAAAATTCTAACCATTGCCTAACACCCTGAATCGGTTATTTTATACCTTGGCCCGCACAATATTCGAATTTGGCGCCATGAAATTCGTCGAGCTTAGCCATCAATTACGTCATCATGCTTCGCCTTACACGCTACGCGTAAGTGTATAGTGGAACTACACACCCACTTATAGGCTGCAATAAAATAAAATAATATATATATATTTCTATATTCACCTATAAATTAGTTTTCTTTTAATATAGATAATATTTTTAAAGTTTATCTTTTCAAAAATACATATATATTTACATTTATAACTCAATTGGAAAAAAATTTAAAAACTTAACATTTAATTAATTAATAATTTAATAAATGGCTTAAAAGAAATAAATTGCAATGTGCTAGCCTCAAAATAAAATGAATCCATCAAAAATCAGGATTCGGGATAAACCCAAGTCATCATCATAGGCTAGCCTAGAATGCACTCAGGGTCAATCTTGCTCGGCCTCAAGTCATCCAATAGGGTTTCGTCTTTAAGACTTCGATCAACAAAGTGACTCGCCAGTCACATCGCCAATTCCAAGAGACCTAAGGAGAACCCAAATTAAACCGACATCGATATCTTGAGTGGGACCAACCTAACCAAGTCATCATAGGTTCATGGATAAGCGACAAGAAGGGAAAACAAGTCGAGTGGGCGAGCCCAAGGGCTGCCACAACTGGGTCAAACCATGCCCAACGCATTAGGTCATCTTATAATCCATTCAGACCCTACCATCCTAGGCTAAAACCCAACCTGACATGCCCAACCCCAAGAGCCCTCTTTTGTTTTCTTTTTATTTTTTTCCTTTTCTTTTCTTCCCAACAATCTGTCGTCGCCAGCGACCATGACCGGCCAGTGAAAAATGGTCGACCAGCGAGTGAAAAATGGTCGACCAGCATACCGATTCAAAACCCTCGCCACGAACAACATATCTCAAAATGAGACCCATCGGACAACTAGATCTTAACAAATCTAAAAATTAATTTTTGGCCAAATAGGGATGCATTATGGCCATCGTCGTTCACCGACTGCCGGCTATTTTTTCGATGATGGGAGGCTACCACAAGGTGTGTAACACCAAGGGGACCAACATACCTAAAAATGAGAAAGGTCGAATGGCTAGATTTTCGAAGATCTAAGATTTAATTTTCAGCCCAAAAGAATAAACCCATTGCCAACATCGCCGGCCACCGTGGCCGATGATTCCCGGTGATCCAAGACCGCCAACAAACTCCCTCAAGCAGACTAACCAACATATCCCAAAACTAAGAGAATCCAATGGTTGGATCTTCGTAGATTTGACCTTAAATAACCGGACAAAATCCACATTGCGCCTCAAAATACATCTCGCGAAAATAGTGACCAAACCAACAAAAGTCAAAGCAAAACACTTACCTCCTTGTAGATCAGGGGAGCTTAATTGGTGAAAACGAGATCGGATGGGAGATTGAACGGTTGGATCGCAAGAAATCCCCGAAGATTCGAGAGTGAGCGAGAGAGAGAGAGAGAGAGAGAGATTTCTGGGGGGGGGCTGCCCGAGCGCCTCCCCCTTTCTTTAAATATTTTCCTTTTTTATTATTATATATATTAATTATATTTTATTTATTATTATTATTTTATTTTTCAGAATTAAATTATTAATGCTATTATTTATCATTATTATTAATATTTTTTTATTTTCTAGATATTTACATTCTCCCCCTCTTATAAAAATTTGTCCTCGAATTTCAGGGAAACAAATAGGGATATTTCCCTTTCATGGCATCTTCCATCTCCTAAGTGGCCTCATCCCTCACTATAGTTGCTCCACTGGACTTTAATGGAAGTTATTTCCTTAGATCTAAGCTTTCTGACCTGCCTATCTAAAATCTTAACAGGTTGCTCTTCATATTATAAGCTTGGTTGAATCATAACGGGTGTTGTCGGGGGCAAAACGTGAGAGGGATTTTCAATAACCCCGTGTAACATCGACACATGAAATACGGGGTGCACTCCAGCCACCGACGGTGGTAGTGCCCAAGTCATAGGCTACCTTCCCAATCCGCCTAAGGACTCGAAAATGTCCAACATACCAGGGACTGAGTTTACCTCTCCTCCCAAACCTCACTACCCCTTCATAGGCGATACTCTAAGGTACACCAAATCATCAACTGCATACTCTAAGGGTCGACGTCTACGATCCGCATACGACTTCTAACGACTCTGAGCTGTTAAAAGCCTATCACGAACTACCTGGACGATCTCCATGCTTTAGCCAACTAGATTTGGGCCAATAAGTCGTCTCTCACCAACCTCAAACCAACCTAAGGGTGACCTACATCACCGACCATACAACGCCTCTTAAGGTGCCATCTAAATGCTGGATTGATAGCTATTGTTATATGCAAATTTGACATACGAAAAATTCTTTTCCCAACTACCCTTGAAATCGAGGGCACACGCTCTAAGCATGTCCTTAAGTATCTAGATAGTCCTCTCTGACTGGCCATCCGTCTGGGGGTGAAACGCAGTACTCAATGCTAACTGCTTGCCTAAGGCCTCATGAAACGAGCCCTAATATAGAGAGGTAAATATGGACCCTTGATCAGATATAATAGAAATGGGTACTCCATGATATCGTACAATTTCTTGAATAAACTTCGGGCTAACTGAGAGGCAGTAAATGATGTACGTACTGCAATAAAACGAGCTGTCTTCATTAGGCGATTTACCACTACCCATACCGAATCATGTCCCACAGGGGACCTCAGCAATCCCGTCACCATATCCATGATGATATGCTCCCATTTCATTTTGGAATTGGGATGCTCTCCAATAAACCTCCGGACCTCTTATGCTCTGCCTTCACTTGCTGATAGACTTGGCAAGTCAGACACATACGAGCAACATCTTCCTTAAGGTGCAGCCACCAAAATAATTGCCTTAGGTCCTGGTACATCTTGGTAGTCCCTGGGTGAATGGAAAATCGAGAGTGATGAGCCTCCCTAAGGATCCTACTCCTCAACTTGTCCACACCGAGGACAAAAATCCGAGTCCTGAATCTCAACACTCCAGAAGGGTCAACAGAAAAATCCAACGCCTTACCTTTTCTGACATCCTTAATGATCTTGGCTAGACTAGGGTCCTTAACTTGAGCTGCCTTAATCTCCTCCATCAAAGAAGACCTAAGTTCGATATGTGCTAAAAATCTTCAAAAATCAGATATCTCTAGATGTGCACCACTCCGCTCTAAACTATGTAATTGCTCCACTAACGGTCTCCTCCAACTGGAAATATAAGCAAGGCTGCCCATAGACTTCCTACTCAAAACATCTGCTACTACGTTAGCCTTTCCTGGGTGGTACAAAATATGGACATCATAGTCCTTAAGGAGTTCCATCCACCTACGTTGTTTCAAATTTAGGTCCCTTTGGTAAAAAATGTACTTGAGGCTCTTATGATCCGTGAACACCTCGCAGGTCTAGCGGTACAAGTAATGCTGTAATATCTTGAGAGCAAATACTACAACAGCCATCTCGAGGTCATGAGTAGGATAATTCTACTCATGTTTCTTCAACTGGCTAGAAGCATACGCAATCACTCTCCCACGCTGCATCAACACACATCCTAATCCAACCCTTGACGCATCACAGTACACGGCATAACCCTCACTCCTCGACGGTAGGGTCAACACTAGCGTTATAGTCAAATGCCACTTCAACTCATTGAAGCTTTGCTCACATGCATCTGAACACTCAAACTTTACATTCTTTTGGGTAAGATGCGTCATCGGCACTGAAATCTTAGAAAAATCCTTCATAAAGCGACGATAATATCCTGCTAGGCCTAGGAAACTACGTATCTCAATGACTGTACTGGGTCTAGGCCACTGCGCTACAGCCTCTATCTTCTTTTGGTCCACCTGAATCCCTTGACTAAACACAACATGCCCCAAAAAGCCAACACTCTCTAGCTAAAACTCACACTTTGAAAACTTGGCATATAGCTCATCCTCACGAAGAGCTTGCAAAACCGTCCTAAGATGGTGCTTATGCTCAACATCACTCCTCAAGTACAGCAATATGTCGTCTATGAATATGATGATGAATCAATCCAAGAAATGTCAAAATACGCTGTTCATCAAGTCCATGAATGCTGCAGGGGCATTCGTTAACCCGAAAGACATCACCAAAAACTTGTAATGTCCATACCGAGTACACCAATATGTCGTCTATGAATACGATGACGAATTGATCCAAGAAGGGTCAAAATACCCTATTCATCAAGTCCATGAATGCTGCCGGGGCATTCGTCAACCCGGAAGACATCACCAAAAACTCGTAATGTCTATATTCACCCGTAAACTAGTTTTCTTTTAATATAGATAATATTTTTAAAGTTTATCTTTTCAAAAATACATATATATATATTTATATTTATAACTCAATTGGAATTTTTTAAAAAAACTTAATATTTAATTAATTAATAATTTAATAAATGGCTTAAAAGAAATAAATTGCAATGTTTTAGCCTCAAAATAAAATGAATCCATCAGAAATCAAGATTTGAGACAAACCCAAGTCATTATCATAGGCTAGCCTAGAACGCACTTGGCGTTAGTCTTGCTCGGCCTCGAGTCATCCAATAGGGCTTTGTCCTTAAGACTCCGATCAACAAAGTGACTCGTTAGTCACATCGCCAATTCCAAGAGACCTAAGGAGAACCCAAATTAGACCGACGTTGATATCCTGAGTGGGACCAACCTAACCAAGTCATCCTAGGTTCACGAACAAGCGACAAGAAGGGAAAACAAGTCGAGTGGGCCAACCCAAGTGCTGCCACAACTAGGTCAAACCATGCCTAATGCATTGGGTCATCTTATAATCCAATCGGGCCCCGCCATCCTAGGCCAAAACCCAACCCGACATGCCCAACCCCAAATGCCGTCTTTTCTTTTCTTTCTTTTCTCTATCTTTTTTTTTTTTCCTTTTCTTTTCTTCTTTTCTTTTCTTCCCAACAATCTGTCGCTGCCAACAACCACCGTCGGGCAACAAAAAATGGCCAACCAACATACCGACTTGAAACCCTTGCCATTAATAACAACATATCTCAAAATGAGACCTATCGGATGGCTGGATCTTAATAGATCTAAAAATTAATTTTCGGCTAAATAGGGACGCATTATGGCTATCGTCATTTGTTGGCCGTCGGCCATTTTTTTGACCATCGGAGGCTACCACAAGGTGCGCAGCACCAAGGGGACCAACATACCCAAAAATGAGAAAGATCAAACAGCTAGATTTTTGAAGACTTAAGATTTAATTTTTGCCCCAAAAGAACAAACCCACTGCCAATGTCGCCGGCCATCGTGGCATGCGATTCCTAGTGATCCGAGACCACCATCAAACTCCCTCAAACAAACCGACCAACATATCCCAAAACCAGGAAAATCCAAAGGTCGGATCTTCGTGGATCTGACCTTAAACAACCGGACAAAACCCACATCGCGCCTCAACATACATCTCACGAAAATAGCGACCAAACCAACAAAATTCAAAGAAAAACACTTACCTCCTTGTAGATCGGGGGAGCTTAATTGGTGAAAACGAGATCGGATGGGTGATCGAACGGTTGTATCGTAAGAAATCACCAAAGATCCGAGAGTGAGCGAGAGAGAAAAGAGAAAGAGTGAGAGAGAGAGATTTGTTTTTTTTTTTGGGGGGGGGGGTTGCCCGAGCGCCTCTTCCTTTCTTTAAATATTTTCCTTTTTTTATTATTATATATATTTTTTAATTTAATTTTAGTTATTATTATTATTTTCTTTTTCTAAATTAAATTATTAATGCTATTATTTATCATTATTATTATTATTTTTATTTTCTAGATCTTTACAAAGAGTTAATAAGTGGGGTGTATGTGGCAATTTTCGAAAGCAGTGGGGTTTAAGTGTAATAATTAGAAGCTGAGTGAGATTGCTTTATAATTAAGTGGCCGCACAAAATGGTTAAAGGCAGCGTGTGGCGCGGGCGGTCACGCGTGAGATGGGCAAGCGGGGTGACGTGGAATCGAGGCCTGGGGCTTGCGCGCGCTGGAGGGTATTTTGCTCCAATTTTCCAGCCAATGACCCCCAAAACGACGTTGTTTTGGGGGCTAGAGGCGGTGCATCTCGGCTGCCATGCGACAGCTACTGGTGGCCCTTCCTTTTACACTCTTAATTCCTTGTTTCAGCGTGTAAATGAGGTGAGTTAAACAGCAAATAGTGAGGGAATTTCAGAGAAGGAGAGGCAGCTCTCGGGAGCCTAAATATGGAAGAAAAAATTCAAGAAAAAGTGTAGAAATTAGGTATAATCAAGGTTTGAATATTCAGGTACATGAGGAAAATTATATTGAGAGTATTGTACGATTGGAATTTAATTTAGGGTGTAATTTTACGAATTTTGGTTGAATTAAACTATTTTGCAGCGTGTACTAATTTAATGGTGTGTGGGCGTAAAAATGCCAAAATCAGTTAATTTAAGGCAAGCTTCCTACTCCCTTGCGAGTCTCCTTCGATTTTTAAATTTTATTTCCTTCCTTCACCCAATTTGGTCCTAGAAATTATGTATATACATTATGGTTGTTTATTGTGTGAATTTTGTTAAATTAAATTTAATAGGAGACTTCCTGGTTTAAATTCGATAAGTGCTTACGGGGTATTGTATTGCCCCTACTTTATTGGGAATGATGTTGAACCTAGTTGAGGATAGGTTCTTAGTGAGTCGGTTGTGGTTGTGGGTGCCCTCTGGGGTGAGTTATTGTAACCGGGAGTCTTGGGATTTGCTTGTGTGAGTCGTAGAGTGTGGGATACAGATCTACTAACCATCGATCGTTGGATCATGACAGATGATGGCTGGATGTATGGGCGTCAGTTATTAGCAGTTACGATAGACTATAGATGGGTCGAGCAAGCTAGTATCGTCGGACACCCACTATTGGTGTTGTGCGTATCATGATGCGGTTATGGTACTATTTTGGTGGGTGTGAGTGGTAATAACAGGCGGCATGAGTTTTCGTCCAGTGAGGTAACGTGTTGATTATTTAGTGACACTGGAGCGAACCATCATCGAGTCGAGGGCAGTTGTCGACTAGTTATTCCTAGTAAGGGATTGTTGATTGGTACTTGTCACTGTCGATTGGCTCTGTTATTATGTGGCATATTGCATGACATTACAATGCATGGATTAGGCTTACATTCATTGGTGGTCATGCTTTGTATGTATGGGGAAGTATGCACATAAGAATAACCCAATTGGCCTGTTGAGTGCTGGCTTGGGTATGATAGGTGAGCATGTGCATTTAGAGCATTTTGCCTGTGTGGGTTCCTACGTGGGTTTAGCATGGCCTGATGCTTGGCTTATGGGGGCTTTGTCATCACGTTAATGCTGCAAAAGCCATTACATTTATTATCTGTTGCATTGCATGGATACCGTTTGACATGGACTGTGATATGGAGTTGGCCCTCGATAACTATGAGTGGAAGGTGGGCTCCAGATAGCTATGATTCGGGAACTCTAGTATGTGACTGTGGATCATGACATGGAGTTGACCTTTGATAGCTACGAGTGGAAGTTGGGCTCTAGATAACTTTGACTCAAGGACTCCGGTATGTGATTCTGATGGGAGCCTCGGGCTCGTGTGGATCGTGTTGTGGGAGCCTTGGGCTCATGGGCTTTATACCAGCCAGTTCATGGTTGTGACAGGTTTGTATGCTGGGACTTGGGTGCTAGGATGTGCATTTCTTATGTAGGCCCCAAGGACCGTTATGTGCATTGTTATATTGATGTTAAGCACCGGTTACCCTGTTGCACAATATAGCATAGCATTTACATATGTAGCATTGCACTTTGTGGGGTGTATTCTTGGTGAGGGATGTATTCCCAGCATTACCATTGTTATGTAGTGAGGCGTATGCCGGATATGGTTTATTTCTGGTTTTATCTTTGTCTTGCCTACATTTGGTGGGATGTATTCTAGTGTGAGAGGTTTATTCCCAGTTTTACCTATATTCTTTTGTTATGATTGCTGAGCCTTATGGCTCATTTTGTTTTTACCATCATTCCAAGTGTGGGAGCTAACGCCGTGGCTAGCCCATTTGGCGTGTCAGACGTAGATAGCTATGTGTACAGGGTAATCCTAACTAAAAGATCCGTGGAGTGCGAATTGTAATCAGTGGCACAAATATCATGGTTTGTCGAATTTGATTGGGTGTTGTGTTGTCATGTATGATTTAGCCCCTAAGTGATTCTTCCATGTTTATTTAGCTTCCGCTGTTGAATTATTTTAGGGTAGGACCCCGACCCATGCATTTGGGTTATTAGCTGGTTGTAATTTAAAAATTGAGGAAATTCTTGGTTCGTCACAGTCAAACATCCGCTGAGTATTGGGAATTTATGGGAACATACCTTTTCGATCCTTACTTGATTCGAAACTCGGCTCCACTAACTAAAGCCATATGCATTAAGAAATTTCACAAACATCGATCACACTATGATGATTACAACAACTAGATACCAACCAGCGCCCAACAACATGTACATTCAATCATAAGAATAAATATACAGGCAACACTTGCGAATACATGCAGGAATATATATATATATATATATAACATACAACTCGTGCAACATCGTTAGTCGCTACATCATCCTCCTAACATCATCCCTGCCTCCATCTGGACATGCATTATTTATAACACAAGGTAAAAAACCTCACGAGTCATAAAGACTCAGTAAGGGTGCAATGCATAAGTAAATGAAGCATGAGAGAGCATAATGCAATGCAAAATGGTTAGTCTTCCTTGCCCTCATAACCTCCATAAGTTAAGTCATCAACCAACCCTTCCCACAATATTAGTCCTCCATATGGCCATAAGTACACTAGAACTCATATCATGCAAGTATTATCCACTACATGGAACTCATAAAGAAAAACATTTACAAATGCGTGCAAGACCACCACCCTTGGGGTCATCCCTTACTTGGCTCGAAGACACTCCTGCCAAGAGCGAGAATGCCCGCTTGAACTCCGAACTCTTCTAGGATCACTGCCTCCCCGGTCTAGCCTAGATGCAGCCATGCATCCTAATCATGTCAAACATTTAATCCAGGGCTTATATTTTTTCCACACTAAAACCCAACAACAATAAAAATTAAACTAAGGTCTATGTTTTTTCCATACACCGCAAAAACCCACCCATCAATAATTTCCAACCAACCTCAACCAATGGTTTAATCCCACCAACTCTTCACATTACATTATTCCACAACACTCACATAATGCAATAACTCGGAAAGAAATTTAATTAATTTACCTTACCCAATTTGGAGGAGAAAACCAGCTAAACGCTCACACTAGCGTTGCCTCATGGGATGCCACCTTGCGCTCAAAACCCCATTTTTTGTGCTTCCAGCACACTTCTTGAGCCCCAAAAGAATTTTCTCCCATTTTTCTAGAATTTTCTGGCATTTTTCCCCATTTTTTCTCCCTTTTTCCTATTTTCCAGATTTTTTTTTTTTTTATTTTCTTCTCCCCTGCATCTTCTTCCTCATGCGGCTTCCTCTTCCCCGCGCCTTCTTCTTCCACATGATGCACTGCCACCTGTGTTGTTGGCCGTAACATTGTCTTTTCATCTGATTGAATCGTTTGAGGTCTTCTCCCCTCATTTTTCTTGTTCAAATTGACAGCCTCTGTGGGCACCGTTAATGGGAGCAAGCGAGTGACTCTAGATGCCAGCAATGATATTGGTGAGGAAGATGGAGTGGACAACAACAATTAGATGAAAATAGAGGTAGAAAGAGGCAACGATGGTGATGAAGGAGGAAAACAGTGGCGGCGGCGCATGGATGAAGCAAACCCTTGCTGATTTTGGGGAAGAAGGTGGGCCAACCCATTAAGTTGTTGGGTCGACCCACTAGTTTAGATTTGGACTGGTTTGACCCAAACCATTTTTAGATCCATGAGCGGATTTGGATCAGCAAATCGATGATATGACCCAAAAACATGTTGTATCATATTTTTTGGTTTATGAGAAAAAGAGTTTTGATGCAAATTCCCTTTAAAAAAAAAAAAAATCATGTTTCGAAATGGGCTTTCATATTTCGAAACAATGCATAAGTAGTTGTTAGGTGCGTTAGCTTAAATGTTTGATAGATTCCAAATGCATAAATAATGTTTCGAAACCAAATGTCTATGTTTTTATATATGTTTCGAAATGGTCTTGGTCTAGGTCTCATTGTTTGCTAAATCTGCATATCATATTTCGAAACCTATATTGAATTTATTAAGTATGTTTCGAAACCTACCCTATCATGTTTCGAAACTTATGTTTCTGTATGCAAAGCATTCAAGCGTTTGTTTTGAGTTGCATATGTTTTGAAAGAAGTTTTCAAAGTATGTTTTGAAACCTCATATCTATGTTTCGAAACCTCTGACTCTGTGTCAGCATAATATCTTTAAAACCAAGTAGCATGGGAGCTGAATGTTTGTTTAATCAAAAACATTTAAATATTTTTTTAAGGAATCTACCCATAACCTGATGTTCAAATTTTAAATATGTTTTAGTGGAGAATAAAACCAAATCATTTTGTTTTTAAAGTAAAGTCTTTCACTCATTTTGTCTCTTGGTGCATATCTAGCTATAAAGGCTGTATGTTTCGAAACATACTGTGTGTGTTTCGAAACCTCTATGTAAAAATGAGTTGTTTCGAAACCAGATAAGTATATTTCGAAACCTACTTTATTATCTTGTCTCTAACGGTTATAATTAGCCAAAAGTGTATCCTTTTGATATATATACCAACCCTTTGAAGACAAGGAGACTCTCTCTCTCAAGCATATACAATTCTTACATAACTGCAAGAGATTTTTGCCACAAGCACAAGTGAACAAAGCCCTTATAGTGAACTCTCAAAGAAGTTCCTTTCAATCATTCCTTGACGTGCATTATGGTACTAACAGGAGAAGCAAGTCAAATCCAAAGCTCTCATTCTTTCAATCTCTCCTCAATCCATACCAATAGGTTTGCTATAACTATTTGGTAAGGTGTTTTAAATTGCATTCAAATTGTTGGATTGTATAAGATAAGTGTTATTTATCTTGTTGTAAGGTTTGAGTTGAACCCGTAAAAACTCCGTGTGTAAGGTTTTAGGGTGAACCGTGGTAAAACCCTTAGTGTCATTGATCACTAGTAAAAGTTATTATGGTTTTCAAATCCTTCAAGTGGGTAAGCTTGAAGGTAGTGGAGTAAGCAAGTGCTGAACCACTATAAATCTTGTGTGTACTTGATTTCTCGTTCCTACTTGTTATTCTTGTTTATGTTCTTAAAAGAATCAGTTTTGAAAATCTAAAGGAGTTTTGTTATTTGCAAATTAGAGAGTAATATTTCGAAACATATCTTAGTTTCGAAACTTACCTAACAATAAGGTTGATTTCGAAACATACCTTAGTAGGTTTCGAAACATATCTGCCAGTAAGTTTGATTTCGAAACATACTCATCTATATTTCGAAACATACTTAACAGAAAGGTTAATTTCGAAACATACCTCCTCAAGTTTTGAAACATAATATCCTGCAAGCCAAAGTTTTCAAGTTATTTAAAAATTTACCCAAATCCCAATTCACCCCTCCTTTTGGGATATACTTGCTATTATATAGAACTAACAAAATAGTGTCGTTTTGCTGACTTGTCCACTATTGGATATGTCAGCATACCACATTAGCCGCCACGTAAGGTAAGACACACACTTACTGGATCGAGGATAAAATTGAAACAAAAGTGAAAGTTCGATAACCAAATTGAAGCAAAGCTCAAAATTAGATAAAATTAAAAATTGACCTTAAATTCAGGATATATTAGTCTATTCGGCCTATATATATATACACTTATATAAATTACACATTAACCCCCCTCATCAATCATTAATTCCACTTAAGGAACATATTAATTGCACTTAAAATTTTTGATAATTGCTCTTGGGCTTCCAAGACTTAATTTAATTATCCTTAAACCACACAAAATATTGATTTATCAAAAATTAATTACCGATATTTGCTCGGGAATATCGATTTTGTCCCAGTGCCTGCATGGGACCTTTATTCCAACCAAAAACGCTTCAGGGTTGCTTTACTCACAAAATCGAGCCACTCCTAGTGCCCCCTCAGCTTCTCAAAGGTCCCCTACGACCATTCGATACTGACACCCATTCGGCTTATACAAAAATTATTTTTGGTCGGACTGCTTCCAGCGTCATTAGCGTCACCTCAAGACGCTCACCAATCTCATGCCCTCTTCCCTAGATATCCAATTCCCGGGGCATTCCCTATCGTCGACTCAGAAAATTTTATTAATTAAATTCTCAAAGCCGACTTTCCGGCTTCCCAGACCACCCGAGGTCCTTTCAAAATAACCGAGAATGATATAATTTTCAATACCATGTAATATCGGGTATTACATCCAATCCCTCTTAAAGGAATTTCGTCCTCTAAATTCTCTCCACCTTACTCTTTTTGCCCAAGACAATCACTTTCTCGAGCTATTTCTCAAATTCTCATACTCAAGAATCTTATACCTTAGCCAATGCTCACATCTTTCCTCAAGCTATCCTCACCTCGAGGTTTCGCTTAGGCTACTGATCCTCTCACGCTTGAGGATATTCATCAATTGATGCCACTTTGGCCTCCCGCCAAATCCCACAATTAGTCGCTAGTCATGACACATGACTACCGCAATAATGTCCATCATCTCGATGGATTTCAACTGCCTTTAAGCTTCACTTTGCAGTTAACTTCCCATTTTCCACATCAATCAAAAATCAAACATGATAATGCCAATCAACTCGACCACACTGCATCACTGATCAGTCAACAACGATTTTAGGCCGATCACACATGGCAACATTTCCCTTGCCGATCACACACGTGCACAATTTTTACATCGATTAAACATGACAACGTCTAAGAATTGATCAACCGTAACAGTGTCACTTCTAATGCCCATTAAACACGTTGACACCCATTCAACCATGGCATTTCGTCATCATCCATAAACATCCATAGCTCGAGTCGATCCTTATGGAAACATCTCATTACCGATCAACTATAGCCATGCTAGCACTATATGGGAAGCAACCATCTGGCTGCTATAGCTATAATCGACCATTCGTTACATGGTCTACTACCTTAACCAGTCGACCTTCGCTTATCGCTGACTTGCGCATAACCCACATACCCATACCTCATTGTGGGTAACTTCATGTTTCAGCTAATAACATGCACTACTCGAGTCCACACCTCGAGTTTAATGATGCACGCAATAACCTTCTCCCAACTAGGGATTCTTTCCATATTCAACAAAGATAATGAGGTTTTTTTTTTTTTTTTTTTTTTTATTGGCCGATACCACTCACTGACTAGGGTCACTTACCCATATTTGGGAACTCTCATTGGGCAACCCCTCTTAAATGTTCTGCACCCATACCTCAATTTTTCCCACAATCATATCTCATGCTAGGCTTTGCTCCGGCTGTCAAACCCTACAACAAGTAAGTGATCCTACCATTTTTCTTTAAAGTCGTGGAACTTTTAACCATAGCCCTTGCCATCCCCTACTGTGCATGCTATAGATCTTCAGCCCCTGTCCACTCGCATAATCATTGTGTAGCCCTGTGTATTAGGTGAGCCAACACCAAGTCCTCACGACCATGTTGCTCCCATACAGGCACATCAGGCCCATCACCAGTCTCCAGCAGCATGGCTGGCTTAGGCCCATCACTAATTGCATTGCATCAGTAGTATGACTCTGAGCCTTCGGATCCCACCTCCACTACCTCAAGCCATCATGGTTACACCACCACCCATGTAATGGTTTTCTAGCTAAGTTTACTAGCCTATTTTCAATTTCATTCGAACATTTCTATATTCCAAAATTCCTCGACACAACCTCACACTCACGGGGCACGAGACTACATGGCTATCACCTAATCGCTTACTTCTCAATTTGCAACTGACACCTGACCTTGAGACTCTATCATGTACAATGATACTCTTTATCCTCCTCAACAATGCCATCACCATGACCACAATGAGACTCTTCCCAAGCTTATTGTTGTAACGACCCATTAGGGGGTTTAAATTTTATTTAAAAATTATTGAATTTCTTAATTAGTTTTGTTTGGAGGATTTTATCCAATTAATTGTTAATGTGGCAATTTAGAGATTTTAATTGAGGAAATAGTATTTAAATATCAATTAAATAGCATTTAATTATATTTACTTATTGTGGAAATTAAATGCAAGGACATGAGAGTCATTTCGCAATTTGTGATTAGAATTTAATTAATTAATTAGAGTTATTATTCTTAAGGGATTGAGGTATCCGAGCGTGAGAAGGTTTTGGGTTGGTGAAGTCTCCTGGTTATAATAGGAGAATGAGTTATGGTGTTAGGGCTTCTTAGATCAGTGTATATATATAGTTTCATAAGTCACAATTTTCTCACGCCGCGTAAAGAGAAGAAGTTTGTGAAGAACAGAGAGTTTGAGAAGCATTGCAGTGTTTAGATTCTCCATTGCAATCGCTCGATCTGATCAGAGTTAGTATAAGGCAAGTATCCTATCTGTAATTCCTTTCATTACAGATTCAAGTTAGTTCATTCTCAGTTTATTCCACCGCTTCTTTGAGTTCTCAGATTTATATCAATTCCAGTGTATATATATATATATATATATGCGTAGAGCAGTGAGTGCATGAGGAAGTATGTGGGATTCTTTATAGTGAATCTTTTAAATATGATCTTCAAATCATATTAGCAATGATCTCAGAATACCAAGACTCTTGTGTTGGGTTTCCAGTTTAATCAGTCAGAATGTTCATTCATATATATATATATTCTCATGCGATATATTATTACCCAGTGAGTTATGTTAAGCTATGCATAATCCTTTATAGCGTTTTCTTTCATAAGCGATTGATTTAATGCATCTTGATATTATTTTATATCAATTGGGATTGTTCTCCCAAGATTTCTTTTGGAATGGTGTAGTGATGCTAAGTTTTGATTCGAGAGATGGTCTCTATTATCGTAAGCTTCGTTTTGTATAAATTTCTAGTCATTCGAATGAGCCTCCTTGTCATTTGAATGAGTTCAGTGGTATCTGAATGAGTTTTCAGTGTTATCGTAAGTTTTTCCCTTATAATGTATCAGTCATTCGAATGAGTCATTTTTCACTCGAATGAGTCATGTGTTATCGTATCATTCGTATGTATTTTTGAGGTTTTGAGACTGTCATTCAAATGAGTCTTCTTATCATTCGAATGAGCCCTTGAAAATTTGAATAAGTTGTTTCTTTGTATAGTCTAGCATTCGAATGAATCTCTCTGTCATTCGAATGACCTGTGAATACCCCATAAATTCATTCGAATGAGGGTACTGTTGCATTCGAATGAGTCACTTTTTACCAGTTCAAAAGTTGGAAGTTGTCAAAATTCATTCGAATGAATTTGTGAGTCATTCGAATGAGTCCTTGATCAGATTCAAATAGCCTTTGTTATATATCATCTATCATTCGAATGAGCCTCTGTCATTCGAATGAGTTTCTGCCATTCGAATGAGCTTGCTGTAGTCCATTTTTTTCATTTGAATGGGCTGCTGTTTCATTCGAATTGCTTCCTTATACTTCCTCAATCATCTAAATAGTATCATATGGCATCCGAATGGCTTCCAATAAATTCTTAATGCAAGTCTTAAATTTAATATAAATATTCAATAATTCAAATATTGAATTTTTATGCTAAGATATGATAAAGATCCAATATGCCTTGCCTATACTCAGAAATTTCAAAATATTTGTATCTCAATATGGTTGGTAAAAAAATCATATACCATGTTTAGTAGTTAATTATGACATGATTAGCATTATTTTGTGAGATTATGTGCATACACATTTGTATGAGCATTGAGCAAGACTTTATATGGAGCACTCCATATCGTGTGCCAGCACTTATATGAGCATTGCATTATGCGCGTCAGGCGGCTTGTCCGCGGGGATCCCACTAGTATCAGTTTAGTTATATCTCAGTTATGAGTTGCTCGTCTGTTGTCGACCAGGGGGCTAGGGGCATATTGCCCACAGTATGTGCTTACAGTTTTTATGTTTGTAGGACTTAGATCAGTCAGGTATGTATTACAGTTATGTGAGCCTACGTGCCAAAGTTGCATACCTGCATTTAGTTATAGTTTATGTGCATTACATCTTATAAATGCCATCCAGTGATTATTATATCTCTCAGTACAAGTTCAGTAAGTATTTTTATCAGTATCGATAATCTTCAATTCAACTTCAGTTATTCTCTTCAGTTTATTACTTGCTGAGCTTTGTAACTCACCTTGTACTCTTCACCATTCCAGGTCCTAGTGGGGGAGTACCAGATGTGGGGCCTAGCAGCAGTATCTGGTAGTGTGTGTACGTGGAGCCGCTCAAGACCAAAGATGTCTGGGAGTTTATTAGTTGGTGTTTTTATCAGTTTAGGTTTATTTTATATTCCAGTTTAGAGATTTTCCCCCTTAGATGTAGTTTATGATTTTCAATTGATGTTGACTCAAAATTTTATTTCAGTTGATTGAGATGTTCAGTTGGTATCAGATTTCAGTTTGTCAGTTAGTTTATTTTATTTTTCCCGTAGCACCTCTTCTCGGACAGTTCTAGGAGAGGGGGTGTTACAATTGTATCTTAAATTTCACAGGTCGTGTTAACCTCCATGACCAAAATCTTGGATTAACCTTTCCTCCATTACTTTGCCATTCGTCGAATAACTTACTAATTCTGGAGAAACTCCAATGTCTTCCGAATTCTCCTTAAACCTTTCACTTCAATTGGGCTCACATCATTTGGTTGGCAGCCACATTGGCTCTAATGCAAACATCACAGGCTAAGATGACCTATTGCCATCATTCGCCACCTCATCCCGCCACAACAAAGCCACCAGCGCCATTGAATGGTCACTCTTACGACGTCGCATGACCATAATCGATCACTACTCGTCGTTGCCGTTATTACCGATCTGGGCCTTCGGTTGCCACTGGCCTCTGCCACCGCGGCTATCGATCAACTCCACTAGCTGATTTCTTTCACACCCATTAACCCTAACTATGAGGTTAATTTTCATCAGTTGCCAAACACCAGGGCATCCCCCTAACTATATCACTCACACCTACCACGTGATCTCATTAGCACCCAAACCTCATTCATGAGGACCAATGTCATCCCATATCATACTCATTCGAGCTCTCAATACCCATTAGCGAAATCTCAAATTCACCCTCTACATCTATCTAATCCACTTGATTAGATCTAATTGGATTGCCAGGCTCGCAACCAACACAAAATTCCTCTAGGCACAACTCTAGCTGCAGAAACCCTCTCAAGCTTAGTAGCTCGACAACTCGACCATTAGCTCTGTCGCTCGGCCTCTCTCTAGTTCGACAGGTCAACCCTCTACCAACTGGGTAGCTCGACCCTCCACTAGCTCAGCAACTCGACCCTCTATTAGCTCAGCGACTCAGCCCTCCACCATCTCAGCAACTCAGCCTCTATCAGCTCGGCGGCTCGGCCCTCCACCAGCTCGGCAACTCAGCCTCCCACCAGCTCGGTAGCTCGACCCTCCACTAGCTCGGTAACTCAGCCTCCCACCAGCTCAGCGGCTCGACCCTCCACCAACTTAGAAACTCGGCCCTCCACCAACTCGGTAGCTCAACCCTCCACTAGCTCTTCTTGGGAGAATATCTCAAGTTTTATCCCAGACTACACTTGAAACTTCCATCTTTGAGACTTGCTATGGAGCAACACTCAATCGATCTCATCCTTGCTCTGACCAACCACCTTCTAAACTTTGGATCTCTTTCTCAAAATCGACCGATTTGACCACCAGATCTCACTGAACCCTCATACTAGTGGCATACACAGCAATCAACAAAGCTTTACTTCATAATCATTAACCCTCATGCTCCCATCATTTCCATTACAAGTGTTATCACCTGGCAATTGATCTTATCTCATCAACTGGAAACCCATCCAGTGCTACATGAGGATGCCTCCTTAGTATCACATCGACACATTCAAGATTAACACTCGATTGTGCAACTGTGGCCCTTCATAGATTCCGCTACCATACCATAACCATGTGTTCAGCCTATCACAACTCATGACGCAGGTTCAGAGATCCCTATACCTGAAACCCTCACTTGTTTCAGTATTCCTATCTCATAGTTGGCTTCCACCTCGTAAGTCTCGCCCTCCACGACACTTACTTCACATAACCACTTGGGGTCATTTACCAACTCTTCCAATCAACCCTATTTTCCCCTCATTTGCATAGGGTCACATTGGGTCCAACATCCCAATTTACTAGATTAACTCTAGCCACAAATGTGCTAGGATCCTTTAAAAATGAGCATCATCACGTATCTTTTCATCATTCCACAAGATATCACTTAACCACTTCATAATCTTTCAAACCGCCACGACAAGCTAACAACACTACTACGACACTTCAACCCCCACGGAACTCAGGCCTAGTCCAGACATAACCTACAGCGAGCACCAGGTCTTCGACGTCTAATTGTCTCCACAGTAGACTGGTTACCCCACATAGAGGGTCGTGGTCCCTCGTTAGGAGTTAACCCATTGGCCACTAGCCATCTGCATTCAGTGGTCCCTAGCATTAGACTCGTCATCGGTAGGCATCATCTGTAGCATTATTCTAGAGATATTCCTCGTTCCGTGGGTTCCACTCTCTTGGACAACTTGAACCACCATATGGCCTGAACATTCATCGGACCATTTCATCACCGCTTCACTAAAGCAAAGGGTTTAAACCCCTCTTAGGCCTTAGTGCACTTTACCTAACTTGGCCTCCATGCACTTACTTGACTTGTAATTCTTACCTACTCAGTTGAGCTCGCCTTTCAACACTAAATAACTAATCACCACGATACACGAGACATTATCGCTAACCGTGCTACACCAGTCTCTCGGTCACCTTGACCTTCACGGAAGATTATCGATCCTACTAAACCTATACCTTTACCTGGCACAATTCCAATGGTGTTACTCTAGATCTTCGGCATCTGATCATCACCTATAGTACACTGTGTTGCTCTGGCCAATGGGCCACCTGCCTTTACCGTGAGCCAACTCATTAGTTCTTTGCCACATGGTCTGTTGCATTAGATACGTTACTGCGAGCCTTGAACCCGTAGCATTAACACTACGACGAAGCCTCTGCGAGCTGTGATGGTTCCCCCTCCATTTAACTAAAGCAACCTCATTAGGTTATCCTTGCCTTGATAACCTCAAGCTCACACCATGAGCCTCGCTCCTCAAGACTTTATATATCTTACAACCCTAGAGATTCTCAAACCACTCTAACTCTTAAAGTCTCATGATCTTACCCCACGAGATCATACCTCATGGCTTTTCAACTAAGATCTGAAAAACCTATCTCTGCCCTCAGCCCATACAACCTGTTCATACCCTTCGTTGGGTGACCTCCTCATCACCCCAACAAGGATCTCGTGACCTTAGGTGTCCTCCTCGACCCCAAGTATCACAATAAGGGTCTATTCATTCCTCATCTCCCACGACCTTAGGCGTCCCCCAGACCCCAAGGGTCACAATGAGGATTTGCTTCGCCCCATATTTATCATCACATGAACAATTTTCTTGGCCCTTCACAACATGGACTTCTAATCTAATGGCTCTCACACGCATATCAACACATGCCTAACTCATACATTCCCAATCTAGATTCCTCTAAGTCTAAACTCAACTTGCTAGGGATTTTCCATCTTATACAAGTGCTCGCTTTAGTCCACTTGCCACACACTTATCCTTTCTAAGATAAACCTCGATTCATCTCAAACCAGCTAAGGTCTACTCATGCCCTAGGTACATTCCCTCTGGGATCGTCATAATGATACGATCACATCGTATCGTATACATATAACACGCATACATCATACATAACTCCCCTTGGAGTCCTTCCGTAAGCTACTTATGTCATGCCTACACTAGCATATGCATTACATGCACGCTCCACACAGAGCCTCACTGCAAGTACCCTTACTCTTTTCTTCTTGGAGCTCGTCACTTAGCCCGTTGACGACTCCTTTCCTTGAGCTTTGAGCTAATTCCCACTTTAGCTCACTCCATCTCAAGTACAAAATCCTTACCGCACCACTTCCAAGGGAAAAATTCTATTCCCTCATACATGCTTAGTCAATCCCCAACATAGGGACGCTCTACTAATCTTCTCCTAGATTAGTTATGCCTTAGGCTCTCCCGGCCCCTTCATGACTCGGCTATGTGTCCCTACACGAGCCTCAACACATCAATCTCAAGGAATCCTTATCTTGAGAACACTTAATATCCCCAAATTCCCAAATTCGGGTTTCTTGACACTACACCCACACTTGGGTTTTTGGTTCTTCATTACCCCGATCCGTATACCACTTACGAGCATATCATTTCAATCCATGCTATTTCCTATTCCTATAGCAGGAATATTCGAGCATGCCCTTCAAACCATCACAAGCCTCAACACTTTAACCCAATCCCCAGGGTCCTCGGACCACATGTTCGACCTTCGAGGCCATCGGACCAATCTTTAGTCCAAACCTTGAGATCACACACCGACCATTCCTGACCCCAACTCAGCAGCTAGGACATTCCGACTTACATCCAAATTATGCCAAGCAATCCCTGACTCATAACTCTAGCAATTTCACTCACCTCATTCACTAAACCTGTGACACCCGTAACTTACTTACATGCTTAATGATAATAATATTCATATGAAAATATTCGGAGCTTAAAACCAAAAATCATACTTCCTTTAAATCAAATAAAATTCCAAGACATGCTTTATGGCATACATATAGGAAAAGATCAGAGTTCAACCCTAAAAACATTGTTTTCAAAAGAAAACTAAACTTAAGTTCTTGAAAATCCTTTTTAAACAAGCCACCGCGCTCCACGTCCATGTCCTGGTCTCCTCATTCATGCTCACCTGGGAGAGGGGGAAACATAAGGGGATGAGATTACGCAAATCTCAGTAAGTACAAGAGAACCATCATATGTATTTAAACAAGTCATGACATAACATAACATATCGTATGGAGACACGAGAGGTTCCACCAACTTGCAGGGGTAAGAACCCTCGTGCGTAGCGCTACCGAGCTCCGGTCCCGAAACTTGCGTGAACATAACATAACATGAGGGACCACATAACATAGTTCATAGTCATGCTTAAACATCATAAATAGTTCATAATGTACTTACCTTAACTTGGTTTGATGAGATTTGAATGCTGAAGGCTTCACCTTTACAAAAAGCTCGAAGCACTCCCGTCTAGCACGAATTTATCCCAACTTAGAATGAGGAAACTCTTGGCCATGAGCCCTATTTATAGGCTTGGAAACTTGGTCACCAAGTAAGTCACAATCATTTCAAATCTTTTCTAAATCTTTCAAGATATTCCAATCATTTCAAATCTTATAAAATATTCTCTAATCATTCCATATCTTCTAAGATATTCTGCAATCATTCTTATCAAATCTTATCCAAATAAGATCTTATCAAATCTTATCCAAATCATATCAAATCTTATCCTTAAAGTCATCATGAGGCTTAATCTTTATCTCTAAAGTCACCATGAACACTTATCTTATCTCTAAAGTCATCATGAGCCTTCATCTTATTTCTAATATTATCATGAGGCTTCATCCTTATCTCTAATATCATCATGAGGCTTCATCCTTATCTCTAAAATCATTTATAAGGCTTTTCTTGAATCTCCCAAATGCCCTTAGGAAAAATATTTCAAGAATTACACTTTGGCCCAAACTTTTCAGGTAATTGCACTTAGACCCTTTTCAACTTGGTCCCTAGGCCAATTTTTAATTGCATTTTAGTCCTCGAAGAAAGGACTAATTACGCTAATACCCCTGGTTTTTAGGTAAATTACACTTTTACCCGAACCTCAATATTTACGATTTTGCCACTGGCTCAAAAACTGAACCTTTGTCTCAAGGCTTCTATAATCCCTTGAAAGGACATATTTGCTCAAGTATTAGAAGCTAAAAATCCCAAGTATTACATTATATTTCAGTTTAAAAATCTTGGGCGTTACAATCTACCCTCCTAAAACAATTTTCGTCCTCGAAAATTTACCTTACTTCTCGTCATCAAACAGCTGGGGATATTTGGATCGCATATCGTCCTCGCGCTCCCATGTTGCTTCTTCAACTGAATGATGTTGCCATAACACCTTGACCAACGGTATATCTTTATTGCGAAGCCTTCTTACTTCCCGAGTAACAATGCTTATTGGTGCCTCCTCATATTTCAGGTCTTGCTGTATCTCTAATGGTTGATGCTTTATTACATGGGTTGGGTCGGGGACATACTTTCTGAGCATTGATATGTGGAAAACGTCATGTACTGCTGAGAGATCTGGTGGTAAGGCTAGCTGATAAGCAACATTCCCAACCCGCTTTAAGATCTCAAATGGGCCTATAAACCGAGGTCTAAGCTTTCCTTTCTTCCCAAATCGTAAAACTCCTTTTATGGGTGTAACTTTTAAGAATACCTTATCACCAATGGAAAACTCCAAATCCCTTCTTCTTTTATCTACATAGTTTTTCTGTCTATCTTGAGCCTTCTTCATACTATCTTTGATCTTTTCAATGGCTTGTACAGTTTGTTCCACAATCTCTGGACCCAAAATCTTCCGCTCGCCAACTTCATTCCAATGAACAGGTGATCTGCATTTCCTTCCATATAGCGCCTCATAAGGTGCCATGCCAATAGATGCATGGTGACTATTGTTGTATGCGAATTCAATTAATGGTAGATGTTTCTCCCAATGTCCACCAAATTCTAGGGTACAAATACGAAGCATATCCTCTAAAGTTTGTATTGTCCTTTCAGATTGTCCATCTGTCTGAGGATGAAAAGCTGTACTAAAACTCAATTTGGTTCTCATGGCTCTGTGTAAGCTCCTCCAAAAGTTAGATGTGAATCTCGGGTCCCTATCCGATACAATGGAAACTGGAACACCATGTAGTCTTACTATTTCCTTAACATACAGTCGTGCAAGCTGATCCATTGTAAATGTCATCCGAATAGGTAAGAAGTGAGCTGATTTGGTAAGTCGATCCACGATCACCCAAATAGCCTCATGTCCTGTTACTGATTTTGGAAATCCTACAACAAAGTCCATCGTCACATGTTCCCATTTCCACTCTGGAACCTCCAATGGTTGTAGTAACCCTGTTGGTCGTTGGTGCTCAGCTTTCACCTGCTGACATATCAAACACTTCTCGACAAATTTAGCTATGTCTTCTTTCATATTCCTCCACCAAAACACTGCCTTTAGGTCACGATACATCTTTGTACTTCCAGGATGTACAGAATAAGGAGTGGAGTGGGCTTCTTTTAGAATTTCTTGCCTTAGTTCCTCAAAGTTTGGCACACACAGTCTCCCTTGGTAGTAGAGTGTGTCATCACTAGCTATTGTGAAGTCCTTCCGCTTCTCAGTGTTAACCTCAGCTTTGATGTATTCAAAGAATTGGTCTCCCTTCTGATGGCTCTTAATCCGATCACGGAGAGTCGGTCGAACAGAGAGTGCTTCCATACGAGCATTAGAATTAGATGGCGTAGCAACAAACTCGAGGCTTAACCTCTCAAACTCCTTACACAAAGGCTTTTGTGCTGTCAAAGCTGCTACTTGGCTCATTTTCTTTCTACTCAAGGCGTCCGCCACCACGTTTGCTTTGCCGGGGTGGTAGTGGATTTCACAATCATAATCCTTCACTAATTCCAGCCATCTCCTTTGCCTCATATTTAACTCTTTTTGTGTGAAGATGTACTTAAGGCTCTTATGATCGGTATAGATATCGCATTTACCTCCGTATAGATAGTGTCTCCAAATTTTCAAGGCATGCACTACTGCAGCAAGTTCTAGGTCATGTGTAGGATAGTTTTGCTCATAAGGCTTCAACTGCCTTGATGCATATGCAACTACCTTACCTTTTTGCATCAATACGCATCCAATTCCTTGTTTGGACACATCACTATAAATAACAAAACCTTCTGACCCTTGAGGAATAGTTAATACTGGCGCGTTGACCAGCCTTTTCTTTAATTCTTCAAAACTAGTTTCACATTTCTCTATCCATTCAAACTTAGTACCTTTGCGAGTCAACTGCGTCAAAGGCCCTGCCAATTTGGAGAACCCTTCGATGAACCTCCTATAGTATCCAGCTAAACCCAAAAAGCTGCGAACCTCATTTACATTGGTTGGTCTTGACCAATTTAATACCGCTTCTACCTTGCTGGGGTCCACTTCTATTCCTTGAGCTGTGACAACATGTCCAAGGAATACCACTCGCTCCAACCAAAACTCGCACTTCTTGAATTTTGCAAATAGCTTCTTTTCCTTCAAGATCCCTAAAACAACCCTCAAATGTTTTTCATGCTCTTCTTCACTTCGAGAATACACCAATATATCATCAATAAAGACAATGACAAATTTATCCAAGTACTCATAGAAAACTCGATTCATTAGGTCCATAAAAACTCCAGGCGCATTAGTCAAGCCAAAGGGCATGACTAAAAACTCATAATGACCATACCGAGTTCTGAAAGCTGTCTTCGAGATGTCACTAGATTTGATCCTCAACTGGTGATATCCTGACCTTAGATCAATCTTTGAGAATACTTGTGCACCTTGTAACTGATCAAACAAGTCCTCGATCCTGGGAAGAGGATACTTGTTCTTAATAGTAATCTTATTCAATTCTCGGTAATCGATGCACATCCTCATTGATCCGTCTTTCTTCTTGATGAATAATACCGGTGCTCCCCAGGGGGATACACTTGGTCGAATAAATCCTTTCCCCAAAAGTTCCTCTAACTGGGTTTTCAACTCATGTAGCTCCTTTGGTGCCATCCTGTAAGGAGCTTTAGAAATAGGTGCGGAACCAGGCACTAGATCAATAGTGAACTCTACTTCTCGTTCTGGTGGCATTTCAGTCAGGTCATCAGGGAAGACCTCTGGAAAGTCCTTTACTACTTTAACGTTATTCACTATTAATTCTTTTCCTCCCTTAACCACCACTGACATTAAGAATCCAATACATCCTTTCGACTGTAATAGTTTCTTGGCTTTTAATGCTGAAATGACACGGGGAAGGTATTTTGTCTCAGCCACTGAAAGGCAAAGTTCTATCCCTTCAGGATACTTACAAACTATTTCCTTTTCAAAGCATAGAATGGTCGCATGGTGCTTGGAAAGCCAGTCCATTCCCAAAATCACATCGAATTCTTGCATATCTAAGACATATAAGGTTGTTTCTAAAAACTTTCCCTCGACCTCCACCTTAGCTGTTCTTACTACATGATTCATGCTTAATTACGATTCATTTTGCAAGCTCTTCTTGATGGACTTGATTCCTAATTGCTTTCATTCTAATAAGCCCTTCCTAAACAAGTATTTCCGCTATAATCATGAACTCTTGAGTTTGGAGCAATATCACTAGTGAAAAACGCATACTAATTAATGACAAATAAGAATCATATCTCTCACATACTTATTCCAACATGAGCTTCATACGTGTGCATACATATAACAACATATGCTCATAAATATAGCTTGAGAGAATAACTGCATATCTAAGGGGGATATGACTTGCATAAGCATAGTATCCGTAAAGAATAAGCATAGCAATTCTTATAACTTACCCGGAGATCAGAAGCTTGAACGGGACGTGGTGGATTTTCATGTTTCCATAAAAGCATTTCCTTAAAAATTTTACTAAAAGCAAAAAAAATAAAATTTTCTTTAAAAACAATTTGAGTCTACAGGAAAGTAAACCTTGCTCTGATACCACAATGTGACACCCGTAACTTACTTACATGCTTAATGATAATAATATTCATATGAAAATATTCGGAGCTTAAAACCAAAAATCATACTTCCTTTAAATCAAATAAAATTCCAAGACATGCTTTATGGCATACATATAGGAAAAGATCAGAGTTCAACCCTAAAAACATTGTTTTCAAAAGAAAACTAAACTTAAGTTCTTGAAAATCCTTTTTAAACAAGCCACCGCGCTCCACGTCCATGTCCTGGTCTCCTCATTCATGCTCACCTGGGAGAGGGGGAAACATAAGGGGATGAGATTACGCAAATCTCAGTAAGTACAAGAGAACCATCATATGTATTTAAACAAGTCATGACATAACATAACATATCGTATGGAGACACGAGAGGTTCCACCAACTTGCAGGGGTAAGAACCCTCGTGCGTAGCGCTACCGAGCTCCGGTCCCGAAACTTGCGTGAACATAACATAACATGAGGGACCACATAACATAGTTCATAGTCATGCTTAAACATCATAAATAGTTCATAATGTACTTACCTTAACTTGGTTTGATGAGATTTGAATGCTGAAGGCTTCACCTTTACAAAAAGCTCGAAGCACTCCCGTCTAGCACGAATTTATCCCAACTTAGAATGAGGAAACTCTTGGCCATGAGCCCTATTTATAGGCTTGGAAACTTGGTCACCAAGTAAGTCACAATCATTTCAAATCTTTTCTAAATCTTTCAAGATATTCCAATCATTTCAAATCTTATAAAATATTCTCTAATCATTCCATATCTTCTAAGATATTCTGCAATCATTCTTATCAAATCTTATCCAAATAAGATCTTATCAAATCTTATCCAAATCATATCAAATCTTATCCTTAAAGTCATCATGAGGCTTAATCTTTATCTCTAAAGTCACCATGAACACTTATCTTATCTCTAAAGTCATCATGAGCCTTCATCTTATTTCTAATATTATCATGAGGCTTCATCCTTATCTCTAATATCATCATGAGGCTTCATCCTTATCTCTAAAATCATTTATAAGGCTTTTCTTGAATCTCCCAAATGCCCTTAGGAAAAATATTTCAAGAATTACACTTTGGCCCAAACTTTTCAGGTAATTGCACTTAGACCCTTTTCAACTTGGTCCCTAGGCCAATTTTTAATTGCATTTTAGTCCTCGAAGAAAGGACTAATTACGCTAATACCCCTGGTTTTTAGGTAAATTACACTTTTACCCGAACCTCAATATTTACGATTTTGCCACTGGCTCAAAAACTGAACCTTTGTCTCAAGGCTTCTATAATCCCTTGAAAGGACATATTTGCTCAAGTATTAGAAGCTAAAAATCCCAAGTATTACATTATATTTCAGTTTAAAAATCTTGGGCGTTACAAAACCAACCATATATAACACCCCCAACATGCTAGCTTTCCCACTCATATTGCTAGCCATGCTCTAATACCAACTGTAATGACCCGCTCCCACCTATGGGTGCTACTCGTGAATAATTGATCGGATCACTCACACACAAACGAACAACTTAAGGGTTAGACTATGTTTCAACACGAAACACCCTAGGTGGGCACTAGGTTTCATCCTTCCCTTCTCTCTACTCGAGGAATCGGTCCTAAAACATAAAAGGAAGCACGGCGGAATAGGACCCGAAACCCAAGTGAGCTTCACCTTTCTTCTGCTCGCCTCACAACAAGCCAAAGGTGACCCAAACATAAAACTAGCACATCAAACATTCGCTAAGTATTGGGAATTTATAGGAACATACCTTTTCAATCCTTACTTGATCCGAAACTTGGCTCCACTAACAAAAGCCACATGCATCAAGAAATCTCACAATCATCGATCACACTATGATGATTAAAACAACTAGATACCAATCAGCGCCCAACAACATATACATTCAATCACGAGAATAAATATATAGGCAACACTCGCGAATACATGCAGGAATATATATATATATATATAACATACAACTCGGGCAACACCGCTAGTTGCCACATCATCCTCCCAACATCATCCATGCTTCCATCTGGACATGCATCATCTACAACACAAGGTAAAACCTCATGAGTCATAAAGACTCAGTAAGGGTGCAATGCATAAGTAAATGAAGCATGAGAGAGAATGTAATGCAAAAATGCAACGCAAATGGGTAGTTTTCCATGGCCTCATAACCTCAATAGGTTAAGGCATCAGCTAACCCTTCCCATAACATTAGTCCTCCATATGGCCATAGGTACACTAGAACTCATATCATGCAAGTATTATCCACTACATGCAACTCATAAAGAAAAACATTTACAAATGCATCCAAGACCACCACCCTTGGGGTCATCCCTTACCTGGCTCGAAGACTCTCTTGCCAAGAGCAAGAACGCCCGCTTGAACTCCGAACTCTTCTAGGATCACTGCCTCCCCAGTCTAGCCTAGATGCAGCCACGCATCCCAATCACATCAGACATTTAATCTAGGGCTTATATTTTTGCCACACTAAAACCCAGCAACAACAAAAATTAAACCAAGGTTTATGTTTTTGCCATACACCGCAAAAACCCACCCATCAGTAATTTCTAACCAAACTCAACCAATGAAATCCCACCAACTCTTCACATTACATTATTTCACAACACTCACATAATGCAATAACTCAAAAATAAATTTAATTAATTTACCTTACCCAATCTGGAGGAGAAAATCGGCCAAACGCTCACACCGGCGTTGGCTCATGGGATGCCACTTTGCACTCAAAACCCCATTTTCGAGCTTCTAGCATGCTCCTCGAGCCCCAAAAAAAAATTTCAAAATTTTCTAGAATTTTTCGGCATTTTTTCTCTTTTTTTTTCCTTATTTTCTAGATTTCTTTTGTTTTTATTTTATTTTATTTTTCTTCTTCCCTGCATCTTTTTCCCCACGCCTTTTTCTTCCACACAATGCATGACCACCTGCGTGCAGCCGCACGACCCGCTTCTGCTGGCCATCCCCGTTGCCGACTCTTCCATCGACGGCCACTATTGACCACACCGCGCTGCCCCTGACAGTCACGAACCAGTTGCCAACACTCGCCTCCCTTGGGCACGCTGTTGCCATAGCCGACAATGCTGCTTCAAGCCGCCACTGCAGCCGTTTTTGTCATCACCGGCTAGTGCCTTAGGCGTCGCCTCAACCGTTGCACGTCGCGATCGCTATTGGCTGCTTTCCCTACTGCAAAACGCCATAGTCGCCATGGCCAACTCTGGCCGACCACCAACCGCTGCTACCAACCACCGCGATCGCTACTTTCTCTTGATCTCACTTCTTTCTCTCACAATCTCTCGACAAAGCTCTATCTCGAGCCCTCCTCTAATCCTCCTCTATGATTTCAAAATTTGAGAGCGAAATTGGCACTTTAGGAAGCTTGCCCAGTAAGCCCACGCGTATATATATATACACATATAAAAATTACACATTAACCCTTCTCATCAATCATTAATTCCACTTAAGGAACATAGTAATTGCACATGGAATTTTTTATAATTGCTCCTGGGCCTCCAAGGCTTAATTTAATTATCCTTAAACCACACCAAACCTTGATTTATCAAAAATTAATTGCCAACATTTACTCGGGAATATCGATTTCATCCCTATGCTTGCACGGGACCTTTATTCCACTCAAAAACACTTCAGGGTTACTTTACTCACAAAATCGAACCACCCCTAGGGTCCCCTCAGCTTTCCAGAGGTCCCCTACGACCATTCGATATCGACACCCATTCGACTTATATAGAAATTATTCCTGGTCGAACTGCTTCCAGCATCATTAGCATCACGTTAAGATGCTCACCAATCTCATGTCTTTTTTCCTAGACATCCAAGTCTCGAGGCATTCCCTATCGTCGATTCAATAAATTTTATCAATTAAATTCTCAAAGCTGACTTTCGGGCTTCCCGGACCACCCGAGGTCGTTTCAAAATAATCAAAAATTATATATTTTTCAATACGATATAATATCGGGTATTATAGCCATCATCACCTCTATTCTTCCAGCGTCGTTCCATCTTCGATCTCCCTCTTCGGGCTCAGTGGTTAACCGTATTTTGAACGCCTCTCCGTCGTCCCACCGATCGGATCCACAATGAGTTTCTATTTTCAACGCTTCTTGTTCGTCTATTTGCTTTCTTAGTATCCCGATCAGACATGTATTTTCTTTCTCTCTATGATCTTACCCCTTCATCCGGAGTTGTCGTAACTTGGCCTCATAATGCTATTCTCACGGGGAAAGAAAAATGAGTAATTTACGCTTTAGTAGCTACCATTTCACATCTTATATTCGGTAGATCTCTCCAAAGTTTCATTCTGGTCTTTGAAGTAAGTTTAAATCAGTGCCTATATAGTTTTTCGAGCTAGGTTTGATTCACCTAGAGCGATTTGTCTGATTATTTCGTGGTTACTTAGATATACAATTTGAATAGTAGTGTCAGATCTGGTTGAATGATCTGAATGGCAGTAGTGTCAGATCTGGATGAGAAAGGTGTAGATCTGAGCGATGGGGGCATGGATCTAAGCAGCGGTGGTCAGAATTTCATCCGTCTTTTCAGCCTTTCATCATCTCCAGCCTTTCATCCATTTGTTCGTCCGTCAGTCATTCTATTCTATCCGTCTGTTCATTTAGCCAGATCTACTCAGATCCGACCAAATCAACCTAGTCACCCACAACCGTCCATTACCCACAGCTATTTGTCTGCGGCCTGCTCACCAACAAAAAAAATAATAATAATAATAAAATAAAATAAAATAAAACTAGAAGATCATGTCAGGAATCGGTTCTTCATGCGGTGCCTACAAAGTATTAAGAAGAAAATGTACCTAATCATGCGTCTTTGCCCCTTACTTTTGCCATGATGAAAGAGCTATTGATTTTGCAGCTATCCATAAGGTTTTTGGTGCCATTAATGCTTCAAAGCGTCTGGCCTAGCTTTTGGTTAGTGACCATTATGGGGCTGTCGCTACACTATTGTATGAAGCTCAAGTTAGGCTTCAAGATCCCATTTACGGTTGTGTCCCCTATATTCTTTTTCCTCCAACAGCAGGTTATCGATCTTCAATTTCATGTAGCTTTATTGGAGGAATTACTAGTTGCAACCTCTTATGCAAACCCTCTCAATGTTTAAAATTGGTTTCACCCAAGAACTAATTCAAACCCATATTATGATAATGGATCTTTACTCGTGGATGATCTAAACCCCATTTGGAACATCCTCGAAGAAAATGTGCCATTTCCTTGTTTCTAAAAGGCTAGTTTGCAACATTACCCAGTAAAAACTAGCAGCAGCCAGTGGCCATTCCTAGGCGATGTCGATAAACTTGGATCTGTCGTGTTCGGCAACCATCATCAGCATTGTGCATTGGCGAAATCCAAAACTATCAACGTAAGTGAATTAGATTATTGCTTTGTAGATTTTGTAATGATATTGTACCCCTTGAATATTCTATAATTATTTTCTTAGATGTTGTGTAATATTGGAGCTGTGGTTGGAATGGTTAGCACGCAATTCTGTAACAGATGAGCTGCAATCCTTGTTTCTTTGCCATTCTAGCTAAATTGATCTTTCATATTTTTATCATATTGTTTATGTGAATTATGCTTGGTAAATGTCTCTCATGGACTATATTGTTTACATTTGTATTTTTTTGACTAACAATGTCTTTTTGATTATGAAAAAAAGGGGAGAAAATGAGATGTTATGAGATGAGAGATTATATGTATGAGAGTGTGTTATAATTTTATTCTTGTATGGGGGAGAAGAATGTATGATAAATTTTTTATTGAGAGATCTTATATGTAAGAAAATTATATATTTGAGATATAGGAAATCAATTTAGGCATTCAAGGCAAGTAGGTGCAATCAAGGCAATTAGATTTGACAATAAACTTTGCTCCTTAAAACTCCTACAAAAATATTTTATCTAAACATCCAAAGCATTTTTATGCTATTAGTATTTTTGAAATGAGGAGTTTATAGTATAAAATTAAGGGGGAGTTTAAAAATATTTTATCCAATTAATCATCTCATAAATCATGTTTTTGTCATTATCAAAAATGGGGAGAATGTTGAGCCAACTTGCTCATATTAATTAACTTTTGATGATTAACAAAAAGAGAATTTTTAATATACAAATTATAGTATTTTTGGTGATTAACAAAAAAATTATTTTTCTTAAATATATTAATTGTAGTACCGAATTATTTTTTATTAATTTATAAAATATTTTTTTCATAGCATATGTATTACCAAAAATATTATTTCTTATTAAAAATATTTTTAAATATTTTTTAGATTAATTTATAAAATATTTTTTTCACAGCATATGCATTATCAAAAATATTATTTTCTATTAAAAATATTTTTTAAATATATTTTAGATTAATTTATTGTTAGAATTATGCCCCACAAGCCAATTATATTTACATGTAATTGATCATATTTTACATTGTGACTCTTTATCTTCAATCAATTATTATTGCAAGGCATTATGTTTTTATTTGTCATTGTTGGTTATCGTTATTATTTATTGCAATCCATCCTTGACAAAGTCCATAGATCAAATAGGCTCATGAAATATGGTCGTACATAGAGATGACGATCGTGAAACATATTATTTACAAGTCTTGATCTTAAATGTTCCTAGTCATAGAGTTATTAGGATTGGACACTAATAACTCAGATAGACTAGCACATATGATGCATGCTCAATCAGGAGAATGTCTTATTTCATGGACATTGGTGTGTGTGGACACTAGTACATATATATGAGTGTTTATTATAAGAATGAGTACACTGAACTAACCCGCTACAGAATTCCTAATGGTTATTATTTTATGTCGAATTGGAATTCTTATGTTGCAATAGTGCAGATTGATCCTTAGACTTGAGACATCATGGTAGTCTTATATTTGACTGGTTACGCTTTGGTTCTTTTTTGGATTCTAATGGAGTCATTAACAAATTATCACTAGGCGTAACCTTATCACATATGAAGGCTTGTGAATGTCAAAATAGGATTCATCACTTATCGATAAGATGAGAAGATGTCCTATGTATTCCGATGATTTCATGACTGAGGAAATCCTTGGCTAAGGTGTGGTGGAAATCAAAAGGTGTTTTGATTTCAGGTATCAAGTCATAAATCTGGAATGGATACGTAGTTATTGAATGATTATGGTTTTGTCATAAAACCATACCCTAAATTCAATTGGGACATAGATTGATGAAAGAATTTTACTACATGGTAATTGTAATTGAAAAGATCCGTGTTTTTCATCGTTGGCTAGGTATTCATGGCATATTGCTAGACGTTAACCATGATATGTAGGGTTTTAGAATTAATATGATTAATTCTAAAACTATTAATTAAATAGTTTAATTAAGAAGCCCATAAGTTTAATTAAAGAGTTTAATTAATCTAATAAGTTGGGCCTTGATATAGCCCAATAGAATTGGCCCTACATCTAGCCCAATGGTGGACCTAAGGGGTCACACACTTAGGTTAAGCCCGTTCCATAATTTAAAAGAGAGAGTCGTCCCAATGTGATTAAGGGCCGGGCCTAAATTGTTTAGGGGTTTTCCAAGGCACGATTAGGGTTTTTAACTCTATAAATATGCTGCTTAAGAAGCTGGAAAAAAGAAGAAAAATTTTGGATCTCTCAAGAGGCGCCTAGGGTTGCTAGCACTACTCGAGGCGTTCATGGAAAGGGTCGATCGTGTGGACCGACTTGGAGGAGTTCGCGCTTGCGACTCTACGGAATGAATCAAGGCAGAAACGAAGGCTACACAGTCGCTAGTTTCCTAACATTTATATAATATTTTTATAGCATGAATAACTCAAAAAAATATAACAAACTAGTTGCAACCCCATGTCTTGAAACCTAAACCTCCAGCAAGTTTCAAGCTTTCCCTTGCCAGTTGATCTACAAGCCATCTTGAAAATTTGAGTGCACATATTAATTTTAAATTATACTAAGTTTTCCTGCTACAACGGTTAGATTTTTTACCGTTGGAAAAGTGGCTAAAATGCCTGTAAATAACCCCCCCCAAAAAAAAAACTCATTTTTTGAGTATCCAAGTGCTTTTATTGTATATCCAAAGCACCTGAAAGCTCTCAAATGCTCTCAAACAAAGCATCCAAGCAATCCGAAGCTCTCAAAATATTATTGTACATCCACTGAAGAGCCACAAGGCAATAAAGGAAAAGTTCTTCAAGTCTTCTATGACAAATCCAAACTTCTTCATTTGAGGTTACAAATTTATTTATTTATTTAAATATTATTGCCTTGTATAATTTGTTTTGAATTTCTTATTTGTGTCCAAGTGTGAACAAATTATTTATTTAAATTACCATTATGGATTGTATAGGTTTCCTAGAATCATTAAAATCTAGGTGAATCTAGTTTTCAAGGTAAGCTAAGAAAAAAACCTTGATGTAGTGGTTGCCTCGAACCCATTAATCTCTAGGTGTCTATTTAGTTTCCAATGTGAGCTAGTGTGGAAACCTTGGTGAAATTATTTTAGTGGAACCCCAAGGGTGCTTAGACCTTGGGAGAGTAGACTAGGTGTGTGTGAAGATACCGAACTACTATAAATTGTGTTGTGCCTCATTGTATTTATTTTTGTTATATCTTATAGCTTACATTTATTATTAATCTCAAATATAATTTAATATATTTATTAAAATTGAGAAAAAAATTTAATCACTCAATTCATCCCCCCTCTTGATCGGCCATACCCTAAGGGACCAATAGTAGAATATTAACTTTTTTTTATGATAATTTGGAGTGTTTTTGGATTGTGAAACATTTGAATCCAAAGATTCTAAGTCACGTGAGTGAATGGATCAAAAACAAAATCAACATCGAAAAAAGCCTTGAAGAAACAGATGGTACAGACATTAAGAAGTAGTTGAGAAAATCAACTGGTGGGGGTGTTGTGGCATTAGAGCCAATGTGGTCGCTCACCGAGTGATGTGAGCTGATTGAAGCAGAAGGTATAAGAAGAATCCGGGAGAAGCCAGAGTTTTTTAGGGGATTAGTAAGCCATCCGGGAAATGGTAAGGTGGTAGAGAAAAGCTAATCCAAGATTAAGGTAGTGTGGGTAAAGTCGACCTGTGAGAGTTGAGATGTAACGATGGTGGAAGGAAATTCGTTATTATTGTGGTATTGTCCTTGCCGAGGAGGATAAGGGGAACCATTATGCATGGTTTAAGTCAAGTGCCTATTGCGAATTGAGAATGAACCTGATTTAAGATGGCCAAAAAGTTTCGTGCCTTTAGAGTAAGAGGCTCTATCGAGAAATGGTGGGATTTGAAAAGTCCCAATGAAATTGAAGCTGAGCGAGTGAATGTGGCTAGAAGACCGCTACAAGGGTGGGGGTGTAACTACGTTAGCTTGTCATGGTATGGGACCAAAGGGACAAGTCATCCTACAAGTGCGATGCAATAAGTGATTATCCAGATGGTAAAGAGCCAATCACTTGTGCCACGCATCGTGGGTGATGATGAGGGTCGGTTAATGGTTCCACGCTCTTAAGCGCTATGGTTGGATCCCTGACTCGTGGTAGGGTTTAACAACCAAGGTAAGGCATAGCATGGGACATCATCGTGAAAGCTGAAATTGGTTGAGGAATTGAAGGGGGTTACTCAGTGAATAGTTCCCTGGTATGGATATGAGACCCCTACTAGCGAGTAGTATTGGTCAGTAAGAAAGGCCTAAGTATCTCTGTGTGCTTATGCGAAGAACTCCTGGTTGGGAGAAGGTTGTAGCCTGAGCATGGTTAAGCTCGAGGTGAGAATGAAATGGTGCGTGTATTGCTAAACTCGAGGGAGGGACTCGAGTAGTGCAATTTGTTGGCAAAAGCATGAAATTACCCACTATGAGGTGTGGGTATGTGAGTTATGGGTGAATTAGCGATAAGTGAGGGTCGGATGGTCAAGGTAGCAAACCATGTGAGGAATGGTTGGGTATGGCTAAAGGAGCCAGATGGTTGCTTCCCATATTATGCTAGTGTGGTATAGTTGATCAGTAATGAGAAGTTTCCATGAGGATCGACTTAAGCTATGCATGCGTATGGTTGATGTCGGAATGCCATGGTGGAATGGGTGTCAGAGTGTCTTGTGGGCACTAGAAGTGACATTGTGGTGGATGATCAGTGCTAAGTCATTGTTGTGTTTGATCAGTGTAAACTCGTGGCCATGTTTGAGTGGCAGGGGAAACGTTGTCGTGTGTGACCAGCGTGAAATCATGGTAGATTGATCAGTGATGCAATGTTAGCGTGTGTTGGTTACAGTTGATAGAAAAATGGAAAGTGGACTGCCAAGCGATGCTGCGAGGCAGAGGAAATCTATCAAGAGATGGACATCGTTGCAGTAAGCATGACCAGTGACCAGTGGTGCGATTTGCATGGGAGGCCAAAGCGGTATTCGGTTGATGAATGTCCTCGAGAGTCAAAGGACTAAAAGCCTAAGAGAAACCTCAAGGTGGGGATAGCCTGAGGGAAAGGTGAGAAATGGCTAGGCTATGAGATTCTCGAATATGGAAATTTGGTGAGTAGCCCGAGAATGTGATTGTCTTGGGCAGAAGAGTGGTAAAGTGAATTTCGAGGATGAAATTCTTTTAAGGGGGGGGGAATGTAACACCCAGTGTTGCTGGTGTTAAGAGAATGAAAAAGGAAATGAGAAACTTCAAAAAAAGACCTAGAGAAAGTGATGGATCTTTGAGAATAATGGTGTCTTATGAGAGGGGCATTTTGGTAATTTAGATAGTGAAGTCCAATAAAGGGTAATTTGATAAATTAAAAATAATTCTTAGGTGGAATTAAGTATGGAAGTGAATTAATTTCCTATTTTTGTATTTATGTAGGGATAAATGGGATTAATAATTCATAAAGGGCATTTTAGTAATTTAGAGTACAATTCCATAAGGGAATTAAATTATGAAAAATAGGGAAATAATGAATATTCAATTATGTGAGAAATAATTGATTTTTCCCTAAATTTGTGAATTAATGTGGTGATGCCACATGGATGGTTGAGATGGAAACTTAGAAGCCAAGGTTAGTGTCTAGAGATAACACTTGGCAAAGTCTTGTTTAAGTAAAATGGTGGGATTAAATAAATCCAAATGTTAATGGGAATTAGTTATTTTTGTAATGATGGTGTTGGATTAAAAGAAAATCCAAATGAAAATGGTAAATGGTCACCATTAATGGTTGGAAAATGTGGGATTTATTTAAAAGGAAAATAAAGGAATTATGTCTTTCATTCTTAATGGGTGAAAACTGTCTCAATTTATTAAATAGCGAGAAATTAATAAATCCAATGGATCAGAGTAATCTTTGAGTGGGGATTGTGATCAAATGGGTACTACTTATTCTTGGGTCATGGCATGGATTGCCAATGTGTATATATATATTTGTTTCAAGAGAAAATTTGGAGGGTGGAGATTTGTCTACAAATAAATCAAGGGTTAGATATATGTATGTAAAGGTGTAGATAAACTTGTGTTTTCTCCAAGAGAAGAGATGAGTTTATTTGAAATGGATGGTTGAGATTTAGTCTTCCTTAAGCACATGGATTGTGCTTTAAGTGAATGGTATAGATTCATTCTTGAAAAATGGAGAACTAATATATAATGGCAAGTGTATAGAAGACTTGTCTTCTTTGGCCATTTGAAGAGAGAAAGAAAGAAAAGAAAGAATGGAGAAGAAGAAAAGAATCAAAAAGAGGTAAGCTTTCTTTTGTATTGATTTATGCTATGTAATGGGAAGAAGAAAAGAAAGAAGAGTCTTCTTACTCCTTTATTTTATAGTCTTCAAGAGAGTAATTAATGATCAAAGATTCATTTTTTTAAGGGATTGGAAGCATGAAAAGTCTTGAAAGCAAAGTTGGTGAAGCTCTTAAAAGAAAAGTGGTAAGGGATAGCTATGGGATGGTGGCTCGCAAGGTTGTAAGTATGGTTCATAAGAAAATATGTGTGCATTGGCATGTTGTTTGTGTTTAAGGACCTATGGCCATGAGGTTGTGTGGGGTAGGGTAGGTTAAAGCCTTAAACCAAGGTGGTTGTGAGGAGGTGGAAGCCCTAACTTTGTTGCATTACATGCATTGGCATCACATTTTATATTCATGTTCATACTTATTGTCATTGCACCCTTATTGAGCTTAATAGCTCATGAGGTTTTTACCCTCACATATAGGTTATCAAGGCATGGGAAAGTCAAGGCAAAGATGGGATAGTATGTGGATGCATGAGACAGAAGATTCAAGACCATTGTATGGCTTATGGAAGCCTATTTTTGTTATGTTGGATTTATGTTGTAATTAGCACCATGAGTGGGTGTATGAAATATTATTTTTCTTTTTGTTGTGTAAGCTTTATGGAAAAGAAAATGGGTACTTTTGATGTATGTTGTGGAAGCATCAAGAGTTTTGTGTAAGCCTTATTTATGGGGAAAATGAAGGCAAAATTGAATAAGTGTGGAGTATATTTATTGTATGTGAAATTCTAGAAATTTTGAGCTAGGAAGTCCAAAAGAAAGAAAAAAAGGGGGGGCAAAATGGTGAAAGGAAGCAATAGCAGCAACAGGGCCATAGTGGCTGCAAGCGTTGGGGCGTGCAGGGGGCAGACGCGTGGCAGGCACGCGCGATCTGCGGCCAACCCGCACGGCCAGCTCACTGCGGGGCCCCGGGCGCGCCAGCAAGCCTCGCCGCCCAATTTTTTAAAAATTTTTAGAAAAGTTGGGGATTGTTTGGGCATTTCTTGATTGATTGTGGGCCTCGGAAGAATTTTAAAAATAAAGGGATTTTTCGGCCATTTTTGGAGATAAATGCCGAATTTTTGGAAAATGAAAAATTATGAATTTTTCCTAGAATTTTGAAAAACCAATGCAATGTTTAGAATTTTAAATTATATGAAGCTCGGTGGAATTCTTGGAAAGAAGAAGAATTAAAATAATAAAAAATGATGATTGGACAAGTTTAATGGAAATTAATTAGCCAAGTGTGGTATGGTTAAACCCCAAATCTGCTAGTTGATCTTAGGATTGAGGAAAGGAAATGACAAACTCTAATTCCCACCTAAGGCATTTCGTACTGAAAGATAGTCCGCCCTTCATAAATGGCCAAACAGGTGAGCAGTTTGGATGATTCACTATAAGAAAAATCAGTTTTAGTGACGGAAAAATCCGTCACTAAAAACATAAAATTCATCACTAAATTTTTAGTGATGGGGTAATAAACCGTCACAAAAGAGGGCGGGTTTAGTGACAGGGTGACAAAATTTTCAGAATGCCCCCACATGTGCTCATGCATGGTCAATTGAAACACTTAATCCATGTGTCACAAGAAAGTCACCACATGCTCACCCTCGCGCTGCTTACCTCTCATTGCAAAGAGCAACTCATGCTCCCAACGATACCAAATTAAATTTAGTGGCCCCAAATCCAAATCTGGTAACTTGGAACTTGGTCATCTGAATCCATACAAAATAACAAAATTTCCCGTGATTTGCACACAAAGTTGAGTATCAGATCAATTACCAAATATCCCACTCCTCATCCTAGAACCAAATATGGAAACATATGTCCCCTTGCTGACACATCCCAATACAAATCTATACCATATTACATACACATGGTTGGGGACACTTCACTTTACTCCCCTCATAATTGCGACTTAAGAATGGGGACTCTAATTCAGACTGACACCCCATTACTAAATGTAACTCAGACACCTCTCCATGCCCCTATGTGTACAGGAGCGTCTCATCCCAATCGGGCTCTGATACCAACTGTAACAGCCCAAAATTTTTATCAATTTTTCTTCACACACACTCTTATAACTAAAATATATGGGCTAAACTTTTGGACATAACTATACATTAGCGGAAGCAAGAAAATTATAAATACACATTTCAAGGGCTTTTTCATACACAACAAACCATCAACCAATCAAGTCTAACAAAACATAACATCGGAGCCCTTGTCTATAACTCATTCTCAAAGATCTTTTCGATCAGGATTACCCTATACACATAGCCACCTAAAGACTAACACGCCATAAAACCCATCCTCTGCATCAGCTCCCACACCTGGAATGATGTTAAAAATAAGGTGAGCTACAAGGCTTAGCAAGCATAATAGAAAAAATAATGATAAGACTGGGGATAGATCTGTCACCCAAAATACGCCCCACAAAATGCAATGCTGCAAATGATAATGTCACATCGTTCCTTGCACTAGAATATCCAATTCTCAACATAAATATACCAATGCACATATAAGTCCTTGGGACCCACATAAGAAATGCACAACTTGGCACCCAAGTCCCGGCATGCAAACCTACTATAGCCATAAACTAGCTAGCTTAATCCACATGAGCCTAAGGTATAATTCATGCGCATGTGTATGAATTAAATAGGGGTTGGTAAATGAGTTGTGTAATGGATCATTTAGAGATATGAATTGGGAGGTATAATTCATGGATGTTCTCTTATGATGTGTGGACACATCCCTTGAGGAATGCTTTGTGAATTTGGATGTGGAAGAGGATGTCCAAGTATACACCATGGTTGTAATTATAATTTTGGGAAGAGATAAGAGGTATTGTATGAATTTATGCGCATATGTAGACTATGGTGTGGTATTGGCTTGTGATTATGATGCGTAAGACTATGGGTTTAAGTCCCACAGCAACAATATCTTCTTATACATAAGATTGTGGGTTTGAGTCCCAATAGCCATATCTTCTAATGCATAAGACTGTGGGTTTGAGTTCCACTGTAACTGGCTGCCTTTAGGAGCCCCTGCTAGCATAGAGGATTCGTGAGATGGTCATTACTTGAATGATATAGAACATTTGGGCATGCTATAAACACACATCAAGCTCAATATAATAAAAATCATAACCTTTTTACCACATAACATTTCACGAGCATTCTTACATAACTGTACATACCATGTCCCATAACTTGGTTACATAACCTAACAAAATCGAAACAACACCCAGGACCTAGTTTCGGGAGAACTCTATACCTACTATCATGACTTAGCTATCTGAACCCAATCCCCGTCGAACGTACCTGATATCTTAGGTGATTCTCTTACTTGGAATGATGGAAAGCAAGGGTGAGCTACAAAACTCAGCAAGCTCAAGAAAGAAAGGCTACAAGTTAAAGATAGACTTCCCCAACATCCCATGCATTACATGCCCATGCAACAACATATCATGCCATACTCAGTGCATACCTTAACTTTAAATGCATAAACATAAAGTAAATTGCACATAGAGGGTCCTTGGGGCCCACATAAGATACACACATTGGCACCAAAGTCTCATATACAAACCTGTTAGCAGTCCAACATAGGCTACCATGTCTTGCCATCATACATAACCTGTCATCATAACATAGCATATCATAACATGTTGCTATCATGGTTTGTTCCACAGTCTTACGCCGTCGGCCTAACCCACCTCTCATAACCACTCTTCCTGACCATGCAATGCAACACATAAGAAATGCAATGGCATATGCAGGATAAACGTGATGTCAAGGCCTCCATAAACCAAGCATCAGGCCATGCTATGCCCACATAAGAACACCCACATGCGAAATGCTCTAAATGCATATGTTCACCTAAGGTACCCAAGTTAGCTGTTAGACCAACCAGGTCATGCTAATGTGCACACATGCCCACACACACAAAGCATGTTTTCCCCAACAAATACGATCTAATCCCCATGCATCACACAATATTATGATATGCACAATACAAAGGTGGGTGACTGGTAGTGCCAGCATTCCTAGTTCGTCTATGGCTTGTCACAATGGCCGATAGTTGGCGCCCATACATCCAATAATCGACTGTCACAACTCAGTGGTCAATAACTAGTAGCTTTGTACCTCACACCCTTAAACACCCATAAATCCACACATAGTCCCTTTCCTTCGCAAGGTGGTACAAACCCTATGTAATCTGAACCTAATAATAAAACATCATTCCTTAAGAAATTGAGGGCGACTTAAGACCCTTTTTTAGAGTATGAACATGACCCAACCAGGATTAATGTTACAGGCTAAAGAAATAGACCAGATCAGACTACTTAATATCGAAGAGAATAGTGTGAGGAGAGCTTACAATGAGGGCTTACATCGAAACCTCAAGATCTGCAAGAGAGTTTGAAGCTTACATAAAGGGAATAAAGGAGTGGAATTCTAATGACCCAAATTTATTTATTACTATTATTGTAAATATAGATAATATTATTATTGTTATTAATATTATTATTATTATTATTATTATTATTATTATTATTATTAGTTGGAGAACATTCCCAGCAGCTTTTTTTGCCCACCGCCATTTGCTCCCAAGTTCCTAAGCCATTACGTAAAGCAAATTGAGGCGGTGAGTTTAGTGGATAAGTGAGTGGAAAGAGAGAGAGTGCGTGTGTGTGTGTGTGGGTAGAAGAAGAGAGGATCTCGGCTAAGCAGAAAACTAGGGAAGAAAAGCGAAGAAGAAGCAGAGGAGGAAGAAAGAATTGCATAACAGAGAGGGTTCGGGTGCATTGCTGTTGCTTTCGATTCTGCAAATAGGCAAGCTCTTCCTCTTTTTCTCCTCCTTAAATCTCTGTCATCCAGCAGTGTGATTGTGAGCAATGCTGTAAATAGTTGTCTTGACTATATATATATATATATATAAATTGTAGCATGCGGGCTGTGCATGTAACACCCCCTTTCCTAGAACTGCCCGAGAAGAGGTGGTACGGGAAAAATAAAATAAACTGACTGATAAACTGAAATCTGATACTAATATTGAATATCTCAATCAACTGAAATAAAACTCGGAGTCAACATCAATTGAAAACCATAAACTACATCTAAGGGAAAATCCCTAAACTAAAATATAAAATAAACCTAAACTAATAAAACACCAAATAATAAACTCCCAGACATCTTTGGTCTTGAGCGGCTCCACGTACACACACTACCGGACACTACTACTAGGCCCTACATCTGGTACTCCCCCACTAGGACCTGGAATGGTGAAGAGTACAAGGTGAGCTACAAAGCTCAATAAGTAATAAACTGGAGAGAATAACTGAAGCTGAATCGAAGAATATCGATACTGATAAAAATACTTACTAAACTTGTACTGAGAGATATAATAATCACTTGATGGTATTTATAAGATGTAATGCACATAAACTGTAAACTAAATGCAGGTATGCAACTTTGGAATGTAGGCCCACATAACTGTAATACATACCTGACTGATCTGAGTCCTGCAACATAAAAACTGTAAGCACATGCTGTGGGCAATATGCCCCTAGCCCCCTGGTCGACATCAGGCGAGCGATTCATAACTGAGATATAACTAAATTGATATTGGTGGGATCCCCGCGAACAAGCCTGGTGCGCATAATGTAATGCTCATATAGGTGCTAGCACACGATATGTAGTGCTCCATATAAAGTCATGCTCAATGCTCATACAAATGTGTATGCACATAATCTCATAAAATAATGCTGATCATGTCATAATTTGTAACGACCCATTAGAGGGCCCAGTATTTATTCAAGAATTATTTAATTAATTGTTGAAGTTTTGATTAAGAGATTTTGCCAATTAATTATTTAATGTGGCAATTTAGAGATTTTGAAGGAAAGTAGTAGCATTTAATTTTATTTAATTTTGGAGTTAAAAGAATTTGCCAAGGTGGCAATCTAGTAATTTTTAATTGAGAGAATAGTATTTAAATAGCATTTAAATGACATTTATTTTGTGGATTAAATGCAAGGACATGAAGGTAATTTTGGAGTTTTATTATTATTTGAGAGTTTTGATAATAATTTTTGTATTATTATTAATTAAGTGGGACTATGTATATTTAAAGAAGAATGAGAATCCATGTATGAGATGGATTTGGATTAAGAGTCTCCTAGTCCCAATAGGAAAAGGTTTTGAGAGTCTCCGAGTTCAATTGGGAGAGGGATTCCAAGTTATAAAAGGAAAGAGATCTAGGACTTTATGTCTATATATAGAGCCCATTAGCTTAGCTTTTCTTCATGTCGTGTGAAGAACAGAAAGGCCAAGAGATAGAAAAGGCTTGCTAGAGTCTTCAGGATCGCTCCAGGGTTCGATCAAAGAGTTCTATTAGGCAAGTCTTCTTCCTGTAATCCCTTCCATTACAGGTTCATATCAGTTTTTCAGATTATTCCAGTTCTTCATTGAGTTCTCAGATTTTATATCAGTAAGCAGAGACATATATATATATGCATATAACAGTGAAGTTATGAGCAAGTTCTATTAATCCTTATCCATTTTGGATTGCAAGTTCCATTAATCCTTATCCATTTTGGATTGCAAGTTTTATTAATCATCATCCATTTTGGATTGCAAGTTCCATTAATCCTTATCCATTTTGGATTGCAAGTTCTATTAATCCTCATCCATTTTGGATTGCAAGTTCCAGAAATCCTTATCCATTTTGGATTGCAAGTTCCAGTAATCCTTATCCATTTTGGATTGCAAGTTCTATTACTCTAAGTTCTAATATCCGGATACCTTGTATCATATCCGGATGTATCTAAAGTTCTTCGAGTATGATATCTGGATGGTTTGTTTATACATCTGGAAAGGTCAAGATAATATCTGGATGTCTCGCCTGATATCCGGATGCCTCCCTCAAAAGTTGAATTTTTCATTCGAATAGTCCCCAGTTATATCCGAATGCATCAGTGAGATATCCGGATGACCAGAATCATATCCGGATGTCCTAGTTCATATCCGAATACTTCCCAGCATATCCGAATAGCTTCTGCTTTGAATGTCAGTGTATCCGGATGAGCCTTCTTCATATTCGGATGTCTTTCATCACATTCGGATATTCTTCCTGATATCCGGATGACTTTTCTAGAAATCCAATTTAGCTTCCAGTGAGTCCTAATTCAAGTTTAATTCAATTAATGTATTCAATACCTTCCAACATTGAATTCATAAGCCAAAATCTTCCAAGTTAATCATACCCATACCCTAAATCATAGTTCATTGAATCTTTGTATTCTAATATATAGATGAAGATCATATCATGTTCAGCATTATTATAACATGATCAGCATTATTTTGTGAGAGTATGTGCATACATTTTGGTATGAGCATTGAGCATGACTTTATATGGAGCACTACATATCGTGTGCTAGCATTTATGTGAGCATTGCATTACATTATGGCCGCCAGGCGGCTTGTCCGCGGGGATCCCATCAGTTTCATTTTCAACTCAGTTTATGAGTTGCTCGTCTGGTGGTAACCAGGGGGCTAGGGGCTTTGCCCACAGTATGTGCTTACAGTTTTTATGTATGCAGGTTTCAATTCAGACAAGTATGTATTATCAGATTATGTGGGCCTATGAGCCAAAATTGCATACCTGCATTTAGTTTATAGTTTATGTGTATTACATTTTTATGAATGCAATCAGACAGTAATTATTCAGTACAAGTTCAGTCAGTATTTATCAGTATCGATATTCTTCGATTCAGCTTCAGTATTCTTTCCAGCTTATTACTTGCTGAGCTTTTGTAGCTCACCTTGTACTCTTCACCCCTCCGGGTTCTAGCAGGGGAGTATCAGATGTGGGGCATAGCAGCAGTGTTTAGTAGTGTGTGTACGTGGAGCCGCTCAAGATAAAAGATGTCTGGGAGTTTGTTGAGTTCTATAGAGTTTTCTCAGTTTAGATCTATTTTATATTTCAGTTGAGGGATTGTCCCTTAGACAGAGTTTATGCTTTTCAGTTTGTAATGTCTCAGAGTTTTTATTCAAGTTGATTGAGATGTTCAGCTATGGTATCAAATTTCAGTTTATCAGCTAGTTTATTTTATTATCCCCAGTAGCACCTCTTCTCGGTCAGTTCTAGGAGATGGGGTGTTACATAATTAACTACTAAACATGGTATATGATTTTTACTAGCAATATTGAGATACAAAGATTCTGAAATTTCTGAGTATAGGCAAGGCATATTGGATTTTTTTCATATCTTGTCATAAAAATTCAATATTTGAATAATTGAATATTTATATTAAATTTAAGACTTGCATCAAGAATCTATTGGAAGCCATCCGGATGCCATATGATACTATTTGGATGATTGAGGAAACATAATGAAGCAATTTGAATGAAACAACAGCCCATTCGAATGAAAAAAATGGACTACAACAAGCTCATTCGAATGGCAGAAACTCATTTGAATGACAGAGGATCATTTGAATAATAGAGGCTCATTCGAATGATAGATGATATATAACAAAGGCTATTCGGATCTGATCAAGGACTCATTCGAATGACTCACAAATTCATTCGAATAAATTTTGACAACTTCCAACTTTTGAACTGGAAAAAAGTGACTCATTCGAATGCAACAGTACCCTCATTCGAATGAATTTATGGGGTACTCACGGGTCATTCGAATGATAGAGAGACTCATTCCAATGCTAGACTATACAAGCAACGACTTATTCAAATCTTCAAGAGCTCATTCGAATGACAAGAAAACTCATTTGAATGACAATCTCAAAAACTTCAAAAACACATACGAATGATACGATAACACATGACTCATTCGAATGACTGATACATTATAAGGGAAAAAACCTTACGATAACACTGAAACTCATTCGGATACCACTAAACTCATTCGAATGACTGGAAACTTATACAAAACGAAGCTTACGATAGCAGAGGCCATATCTTAAATCAAAACTTAGCATCACTACACCATTCCAAAAGAAATCTTGGGAGAACAATCCCAACTGATATAAAGTAATATCAAGATGTATTAGATCAATCGTTTATGAAAGAAAACGCTGAAAAGAATTGTGCATGGCTTATCATATCTCACTGGATAAGGATATATCGCATGAATCTATATACATATTCTTGAACACACCATCTGATTAGACTGGGAATCCAAATCAATGAGTCTTGGTATTCTGAGATCACTGCTAATATGATTTGAAGATCATATTTAAAAGATTCACTAGAAAGAACCCCACATAACTTCCTCATGCACTCACTGTTCTACGTAAACATATATATATACTGTAACTGATATAAATCTGAGAACTTAATAGAACACTGGAATAAACTGAGGATAAACTATTATGAATCTGTAATGAAAGGAATTACAGATATGATACTTGCCTTAGACTCTCTGATCGAACCCTTGAATGATCTCCCGAGAGCCTTCTATGCAAATCCTTGAACTCATTGACTGCTTCTTGACTCTTTGTTCTTGCAGCATGAAGAACATATGGCTATGGTCAAATATATATATATAAACAACCATAAGACCATCTCACATTCCCATTATAACTTGGAGACTTCTAAGCCCAAGCCTTCTCGCACCTGGACTCTTAATCTCATAATAACTCTTATTAACTAATTAAATAAATAACTTCTTAAATGACCCTCAAGTCCTTGCATTTAATGTCAGCACTAAATAAAGAATTAAATGTTGTTCTCTCAATTAAAAAAAATATTCTAAATTGCCACATTGCAAATTAAATGGCAAATTCTCTTAATTAATTACTTTAATAATTAATTAACTAATTCTAAATAAATACTAGGCCCTCTAACAGGTCGTTATAGTGCAACAGGGGAGTTTATTGTATATATGTAAGGGTGTGTGTTGGCGGGTGAGCTGTTGGCCGCGAGTGCGTAGTTTGCTGTTTGTGTGTGTGTGTGCAGCCTGTGGGTGAACTTGCTGGGAGCCATGTGAGTTCGCTATGTGTGAGAGTGAGTCCAAATTATGTTAAAGAGAATGGCCACTACAGTGAGGGTGTGTGCGTATGGGTGCGGTATGTAGATATATATATAGATATATATATATATGGTTATTCTCTGTATAACAGCTCTCGGGTAGGCCTCTATGAGGAATTTTATTGTTATTTTCCAAGGGGTGCTCGCTGTGAGTGTTTTAAGTGTGGGTGTGTGTGTGTGTGTGTTCATGTAGGTGCAGGTGTGTGCGTGTGCAGCGAGCAGGGGGTGCTGCTTTGTAACGTGCTAGGGTGATTGTGGGATGTAGGCACAGTTTATATATATATATGTATATATCCATTGAGGGACTTTGCTGTGTGCGCGTTTGAGTTTGGATAGTGAGTTGTGAAAAATGGCCTTTGGCCGTGAGTTCACAGGGTGTGTGTGTTGTTGTGATACACGAAGTGATGACTTATATATATATATATATATATTATTAATACTTATTCGGTGCAGTGGACAAGTAGCACGCAGTGTATGGATTAATTTGGTTGTGTGTGTGAATGTGTGTTGCTGTGTGCGTGTGTGTTCACTGGGGTATGTTTAAGATAGTTAGTGGATGTGTTCTCTGGGTGTGTTTACTAGGGGAGAAATTGGAATGATATATATATATATATATATAATATATATAAAAAAGGTGGTAATGTATGTTGATGGATGAAAGTGGCAGGCAGCAGCATCCTTATGCCTTTGGGAGTATAAAGTGTGTTTATATATATATATTTATACATTTATGTAAATGTTGCTTAAAGATTATAAGCATAATTTGAGTTATCTAAATAAATAATAATAGTAATAGATAATATTAGTAAAGATTATTTTTATTATTATCTTTCTTTCTTAAAAATAATAATAGAAATAATATTAGTAAATAACAAGTATTGTGTGACATAATTCATTAAATTATATATATATTATAATATATTTTTAATAGTTATGTATTCTATGTAATAACTCATTGAGATATTATAAAATAAATGTATAGTTTAATAAAACCATAGAGGTTGTAAATATACCCAGCGTGTCTTGACAGCATTTCTAGAGAGCTTGTTCACTCTCTACTTCCTAAGCGGAATGAAGTTAGGTTATCCTCGGGGTAGTATCCAACCTAGGGCCGAGTTTGGTTTCAGGGTTGGCCAAGTCTCTAGGTGTGGTCATGTTCTCCCTTCGAGAGGGCGGTCTATTATGGTGACGAGTGTTAAGCTACTGGTTGTCGACCGCTGCGTCCTGGTAGATGATGGTTGGTGATATGGGCCCAACTATTGACTATCATGACTGGCCACAGACGAGCCAAGATAGCTAATACTGTCAGTCACCCACCTTTTTGACATCTTGCATATTAGGGTATTGTGTGCCGGGATTTGGGTTGCATCCATTGGGGGACTCATGTGACTGAATGTTTGGCCACGTGCATACATTGTTGTTTACTTATCCAATAGTTAGCTAGTCATGAGCACTGCATTGAGTGTATTTGCCTATGTGGGCGGGCGTGACTTGATGCTTGGTTTTATGGGGGCCTTGTATCAGGTTTCTGCCCATGTGTGCCACTGCATTTTATATGTGTGCATTTACTTGTTGTTTGATGCTGACTTTTGATTGAGATTGAGACCACAGCTGTGACAGTGTCGGGTACACCGCGCTGGTTATATTTCCACACACGCGAGTTCTTTTGGGTTAGCGTGTTGTGACTCGGTGAGGTCGCTCCCACTTGAGGTTTTCTTTACAGGTTGTAGGTTCAGTCTACACTGGCTTACTCAGGTATATATCATGGGTTTGGGCGCCATTGTTTTCTTTTGTGGGCCCCAAGACCCTGTATGTGCGCATTTCTTTTATGCACGAGATACCTGGCATTTGTTTGTTGACATGGGCATGCTTTGCATGGATACTGCATGTTAGGTGCAGGGTACTCTGTAGTGCTTATTCTTGTTGTCTAGTCCTTCTGCATGAGCTTGCTGAGTCTTGTGACTCACTCCTTTGCTTCTCTTCATTCCAAGTAAGGGCAAGGGCAAGATTGGGGATGGTCCCAGTGAAGTCTAACTTCTCCGTAGATGGTGTACAGGGCTAGTCGAGTTAGCTTTATCTTATGGATTTTTGTACTTTGAGACTTTGGGGATTACGACGTCTTCTATGGCTAGTTGTGTTTTGTTTTGTGGTTTAGATTTGTCCTTAGCCAGGGATTGTAAATGTAACCTTGTCGGGCCTGTGGTGTTTTGTTATGCATGCGGTGTTTTCGGATTTTATTTCAGATTTTTCAGATTCATGATCAGGTATATTTGAATGTAAGGTGCATGCATGACAGGTTTTATAGTCGTTATTAGGGACACCTGCTCAGGTTCTATGGCTAGTCTGGGGGACCTGGGTCGGGGTCCTACAAGAATCTTGCATAAAAGAAATCAAGGAGTAGAATCTTGCATAAAGGAAATAAAGGAGTAGAAGCTTACCTCTTAATAGCGGATCTGACGGTTTTTTACAGAAAACACCAGCTCATGTAAATCAAACATTAAATATTTTTATATAGAATTGTAGGGAATTAAAATAGGAGTTAATATACAAAATTTTAGGCATAGAGGGCCCTTCACACCCCCTGGGAAGGTGGCCTAAGTGCCGCCCTTATGTTTTGGCCAGCCTTGCTCAGTTTTGGTATTTTAGCCATAACTCCCTCGTTTTAGCTTTGACTCAACTCCTATTTCTTTCTACACACTTTTCTTTCATCACTCTATAAGAATATCAAGTTAGATTGGAACTTACATTTCTGTTTCCTGACTAGTTTTGTCCAAACTCAGGTGAAGCCTCAAACTTTCCAACAAAGCTTGTTTCTCCCTTGTTTATTTTCTGATTTTGTTCCTTCTTTTTACAGAATTTCTCCATCTTTCTAAAGAATAAAATCCTCACTCTCTTACTTCTCAAATGACCAAATTTTTTTCCAAAGTTTCCCTTGAATTCTTGAACGTTCAATTCTACAACCCAAAGTCTCATTTTATAAATACCTTCGGCTAATCATACTTCACCACGTATATTGCCACCCAAGCACCCTCATCCAGACTCATAATTACCTTCCAAATTATGGATAATCACTTTGTGCCACTTTCCTTGTCACTATGAGGCTTCATCATGACCTTCATGTGTGGCCAAATCGCCTTGTGCCACATGCCCCGAAACTAAATTGAAATGTATTTGGAATCTAAAGCTAGATTTAATAAAATTTGAAGTCCAAAACTAAATTTGAAATCCAAAGCTATATTTAATAAAAGCTTGGAATCCATAACATTTAGGTCCCTAGGCTATTCTTGAATTCCACCAATTCCCAAGACTTTTAGTAGATTACACTTGTTCCTGGGTTCTTTTTTCGAAAATTACACTTCTACCCAAACTTCAAAATTATGATTTTACCCCTAACTTCCTATGTTTCTATTTCCTTGAATATGAAAAATCTCGGGTGTTACAGCCACAACGAATATATATATATATCTTATGATGCATATGACTGTGGGTTCGAGTCCCACAATAGCTTATGACCCTTGGCGTGTGGTATCATAGGCGTGTGTTAGTGCAGCAAAGTTGAGAGCGAACGAAGGACACTGCTATGATGGGGCCATTGCATACTTAGCATGTGGTATCATTGGCGTGTGTTAGTTTTGTAGAGTTGAGCGGATTGAGGACACTACTATGATGGGGGCACCACATACTTAGCATGTGGTATCACATGCGGGTGCTAGTGTCGTAGAGTGGATTGGATTTATTAGCCGATAGTGGGTTACCTTGTGACATGAATGTATGATTCTGCAAGATAATGGTGAAAGTTTTGCAAGATCACTATGGGGCAAGCAACGTAGTTAAAAAAAATTTGAACCTTACCCCGATCTCGACGATTGGATCAACGTCGAAATAGAATCATTCACATACAAAATAAAATAAATCTAACCTTTAGATTTTTGAGTCGTTTGCGGATCTGAGTCGTCCAAGTGCCCAACCCTAACTCAGGATATGCAGCACGAGTTTGTTGGCGAGGAGAATAGAATGTGAGTGCTAACTCCTTCTCTTTTTCGCGGCTTGTGTATGGACAGAAATAACCTCCTGTTTCAAATCGATGCGAAATAGAAACGAGAGAGAGTGTATGACAGTTTTTCAACTCTTGAAAAATCATAAAATAAATCTTAATTTGGGAAACCCTTAAAGGGGTATTTATAGAGAAGACTCCTAAGGTTTCTTAAACCCTAATGGATTGGGCCGACCCATTTATCCTAGTCCAACTAGGAACTTAATTAAATGGGTTTATTCTAATCCAACTAGAAATTTAATTTAATAGCCCAAATCCAATTATAAGTTTAAATAAAATATTTGGCCCAAATCTAATTCAAGCCCAAATATAATATTGAATTTAATTTCTAATTTTCTATTTGCCACTCCAACAAATAGAAAATTATTAAATTAGAAACTCCTTCCTAATTTAATCAATTGTCATTTTAAGAAACTTTCTCCTTTATGACGACCCCTCGTCATATCGACATCATTACATCTATTTGTTCTTTTTCTGTGAGAACCTACGACGATACAACTTATTGCTAAAGTGTCCCACTTAACCATGTCCGCTCTCCTGGTTTAAGCCAATGACCGTACCTTTTGCGTATGACTCATTAGGCTTCCGAATATGTTAGCAATGTGTCAATACGAACACATAAGACAAGATTGACCTCTAACAGGGAGTCATACCTACCCAATTATTCAGAAAGATTCATAATCCGTAAACAACCTTTCACGAGTATGCTTACCATGTAATTCGATCATCTCGTCAATGTATCTCACTACAAGAAATTTGGACATTAGTGGCGACACAAAATTATCACATATGATTAGACTTTCGTCACGAAATTGTATTGGTGACGATTTTATGGCGTCACAGCTATCATCATGTTAGGTCCGTAGGGAAAAGTAATTAGTGACATTTTTTATATTTCGTCACAAATACATAAAGGAAAGGTGATGAAATTTTTATCGTCATCGAAAAAATCTCCTTTAGAGATGCGTAATTTTGTCACGAAAACCAATAAAATTGCGTCATCTTAGAGTTCAAAACGTCACGAAACTACTGTGATGGGATTTCTTATAGTGACAAAATTTATATCATCACTAAATACTGTGACAACAGTGACGTTAATATCATCACTATAGTCTTTTTATATTTCGTCACTATTAGATCAATTCGTCACTGAATAGTTTGATCAAAGTTTAATTTGGTGATGCAAACTAAAACGTCACAAAATATCATGTAGTTGATGACACAAAAGATCATTGTGATAGACAACTACCTTTCATCATTAACAAATTGAGTCAATATGTTAATTGGTGATGCATAAATATTGTCACCTATCAAATATATTTTTTTCAAACTTTTTTACCACAAAAAATAATTTTTTTTTGGTCACATATAAACCTTTTCGTCACAAAATTTGAAATTAAAAATACTAAAATCATATTACACACACAAAATGGATTGATATGCATCCAGCGAGCTCTCGTACTTCACAGCTTTGCCAAATGTCATCATCATCCTCCTGCGGACTGTCAATTGGGTACGATGCAAGACCAACACCGTTGGTGATGAGCCAACCAAAGGCAAAGCTAGTGAACAAGCTATCCTGAAATCCCAAAAACATATATAACCCATGTGAGCAAACATATACAACTGAATAAACTCAAAAATACACATGTCATATTAATAAGAGCTAAATTCAGTTATTAGGAGACTAACTATATCAGATGATCTTTTCGTATCATTTGGGGAAATGTCAAAGCTAATCCTATATAGATATATCCTAAATGCATATTAGTATTACAATTTCCCCAAGAGCACCTCTACTTCAATTAACATTGAATTATCACTGAAATTCTATATGATGCCCCACGAGCAGCAAAACAATGTTTCTATTTAGTTCACTATGCATACTTTTTAATAAGATAACTGACCAAAGTTCTTTATTCTTTATAGAGAAAATTATAGGAACAAAAAAGAGCTAAGATGAGAAGAATTCATAATTAACCAAAAACAAATGGACACAATTGTTTTTAACCCCTTCTCTAAAAAAAAAAAAAACGTTTTTAGCCCCTGGGGACAATTCTTTACCTACTCACATTTAACATAGTATGAACCCTTTTGCTAGAACCACAGATTGGATGTAGATATAGGTACAGGTACTACAAAATAATCTACTAACCTGCAACTTCCCAATGTACAGGTATGTGTTCCAACGGTGCAGGTACTTCAAAAGAATCCAACTGGCATGTGTTCTAGCCCTTCAATCTTTAACACAGTGATGCAGTAATCAATAGTCTGTACTCTACTAAACAAATCCTTTTCAAGCTCATCCAAATCCATTACTTCATTTTTATTTTCTATGGTGGAAAAAAAACCAAGTTTAATCCTTGAAAAGGAACAAGATAAGAGCAAAGGCTAAATGAAGATATATAATGCAAACTAAAAAACCCAGCTAAATCAGATTGTGGTGATCTATAAGTCTTTCCATTCCTAAAAGGAAAAGACCCTGAAATAATGATTTTATCAAATTCCATTTCTTTGACTTCTCCACTACTGTTTATAACATCCATGCTGACACCATAAGAATTGCGTCTAATTACCAAAACTTCAGTGTTCAAGTGCACTTTTGCTGTCAGAGCTTCACTAATTTTCTGCCAAAGACTCATGTATCCATATCTAAAACACCTAAATCTTTCCAGCTATGGAAGTTCGAGTAAACTCATGAATGTAAGCATAAGGCATGTGTTGAACAAAACCATAAACCAGAAGCAGTATATCCATAAGCAACAACCAGAACCCCTATTGGACAAAATAAGAAAAGTTTATTATTTAATTTCACTTGATCTATTTGTTTTTTATTTTTTGTTTATCAATAAGAAAAGTTTTGGACTATGAAAGCAGATTCTCTTCGGACTAAAAAATAAGAAAAGTTTTGTCCAATAGGGGTTCTGGTTTATTATCAATTGGTTTGTTATTAATCTAATCATTCAATCAAGTGAAATTAAAAAATAAAAATAAATAACAAAAACCAATTGGCGAAAGCAAGGTTTTAATCACTGGCAAACACATTGATAGTGCAGTCCATCAGTAACTAGAACAAAGAGAGAAGAAAAAAAATAAGAAGTTGTAGTGTTGAGACTCGACAACAGGTAAGATAAATAGAAATAATGAAGATAATACAATTTAGCAACACATTAATGATGGGTTTTCACCACTAGATGGAATAGAGCGCTAATTGAAATGATGAAAAAAAAAAAAAGATAAACCATAACTAATTGAGATGATAATAAAGATAGTAGGGGGTCGAAGATTATAAATTTTATTCTTGTCATAACCCTCAATTAATGAGGGTTGATATTAATTGACAGTAATAGATCGTTTTATAATTCTTAAAGAATACCCATCTATTGTCTATAAAAAATGGTTAGCTAGTCATCTATTGTCCATAAGAATACCCATCTATTTGTTCATATGCTCTTAGGTTGATAATCCCGACCCACTCTTTGGTTTGAGACTAGCCTGGAGATTACCATTGACATTACCATTAACTACTGGAAATTTTCTCGGCCCCTATTGAATGATTAGATTAATTTTTTATTTTTTAATAACAAACCAGAACCCCTATTGGACAAAATAAGAAAAGTTTATTTTTTTAATTTCACTTGATCTATTTGTTTTTTATTTTTTGTTTATCCATAAGAAAAGTTTTGGACTATGAAAGAAGATTCTCTTCGAACTATGAAAGAAGTTGACTCAGAGCTTTCTTGGTGATAATATATCAGTTAACGACAAGAAGAACAACAAACCAAAACCCTTATTGGACAAAATTTTATCCGAAAAACACAAAGCGTGGAATTATATTCCAATAGTTACCAACATGAAATGCATGACAATTGCCAAAAAATATTATTAAGTGTTACAAAAGACATTTTGTGAATTCACTTTTCCCTCAAAAGAAAGAATCACAAGGAGTCTAAAGAATATTATACCAACATAGAAGCCCAGAAAAGATGGAATTTTTTACATCCACCAGTTCCTTCTGTTGCAAAAAGAGTTAGTGATTCCATATTTAACCTAGGCATCATACAATTTCTATTCACAATAATCAAGTATCAAATTATAGAGACATAATAGAAATGAAAACATACCTCCACAAGAAGATGAAGAACCTCTGCCTCTGAAGCTGCCTCACCTAGCTTGGCCCTCTGTAAAGCCATTGTCCTGGAGTTTAGATGCACTGTTGGGATATAATTGTGTACGGGTACACAATTATAAGACAAAGGCCTGCAACACCAATTGACTGTACGTAGCGTCTTTCTGTAGACATCAATCAAGCCAATAAACTGTCTATCCCCTCCTTTTTGCTGCCTTGGCATCATTAGCAAGACGGGTTAAGCATAATCCAGGGAAATAGAACTCGAGCAATTTCCTTTTCAATAATTGAAATTGTAGGATTTATGCAAAAATATAGCTGACAAAGGACAATGACAGGAAAATAGAAGAGCTAGTATAGAAAAATAAAAACAGAGAAAGATTAAGAATATCAAAAATAAAAGAATATAAACGTTGCAGCAGAAGGAGAGGCAGTGAACGAAAGACTAGAGCGATGGCAAGAGCGAGGGCGAGGGCGAGGGCGAGCCGCAAGTGAGAGACTAGGGCGAGGGTGAGGGCGAGGGCGAGGGCGAGCCGGGAGCAAGAACAAGAGAGCGAGCAAGTGAGAGGCGAGGGCGAGGCAGCGAGTGAGAGGCTAGAGCAATGGCAAGCACAAGCCGCGAGCAGCGAGGGCGAGAGAGGCAGAGAGGGAGAAAGGGGCGAGAGGAAGAGAAGGAGAAGGGAAGGGTTTGCAGAAAGCCTATTGTGATTGGGGGTGGGGTGCGGTGGGGGGGCTGAATTGGCTAGGGAAAGAGGCGGGAAAATTCCCGCCTCTTTAATTGACTTAGTTTTTTTATATTAAATAATTAAATAAAAATAATATAATTTAAAATTATAATAACTCACAAAATAATTTAAATTATGAAAATTATAAAATAATTTAAATTATTGTATTTTAAATTAATATTTATTTAAAAATAGATATATATTATAAATCTAATAATTATAATAAATTAGTTTGATATATTGGATTATTTATTATTAGTTTGTTATCTCAAATAATTAATTTTTTCTATAAATAAAAATTACATTAAACGAAAACCGCATAACATCTATAGATTATTAGGGTAGATCTCGACTATCACAAAAAAAATAATGAGGCAAAACTTGTAAATAACGAAAATAAAATTGAACATTGAAAAGAAAATAAATTTTCAAAAATAGCGATGTACGACTATCATACAAAGAGGTCAAGTAATGATCAACAAAATAACGAAAAGCCCGACGCATGAAAACAAGCATTGAGAGAGTTTAGAAATGGTTTTGATAATACTTTTATAAAAAATAAGGAGACATTTTTGTGAATTTATTTTAAAAATAATTTCTTTTTAATAAAAATTGTATGTTCGAGTTAAATTTTAAGAACCATTATTAGGACGTGAAAGAAATCATCTGCAAACCTTTTGATGCATAAGTTAGTCTTGCGTTCGAAGTGAAATTATAGTTTCATTAAAATTGTGATCATATCTTAGCTTAGCGAAAAGTTCTCCTATTTATAGAGAGAAAGAGACTAACAAGGTAGTCTCTAAACTCCTTTCTATATAATACAATCCCTCAATATTGTTTTATTTTTGTGATTTTTAAAATTTAAAATAATAAAAACTTTAATAATATTATGATTTTTAAACTTTTTATTTATTTTTTAAATATAGTGTTTGTTTACATTTTGTACACATTTAATAAATATTATTAATAGTTAATTATTATATATTTAATATATTTTTTATTTTTTATTTTATGCACATGAAATATATTAATTGATATATTTAGAATTTAACAATATTATGTTTTTTAAACTTAATATATTTATTTAAATTAAAAATTTTAAATTTTACAAATTAATTTTTTTATATTCATCTCATGTTTAAAAGTATATTTAATTTTAAATTTATTTTAATTTTTTTATATTTATACATTAATATATTTAATTTTTTATAAAATTTAAATATTTATATATTTAAATATTCAACTCAAGTTTAAATATTTACTTATTATTTGTAATGTGTCACAAATAAGTACTCTTCCATATCTAATGTAAATAAATTGTCACCCAATATCTTCACCTTATATATCATCTTAAAAAGTTACTAACAATGGGTGACGAAACTCACCACCACCTAATACTATTCACCAATATGACGATATGTAATGTATCACAAATAAGTATTTTTGAATACATGACATAATAAATCATCACCAAATGTAATATTAATTAGTGACATTTCTAAAATCGTCACCATATGCATCAAATTAAATATATTACTAACAAGGGGTGACAAAACATAATGTCACCCAACACTATTCACACATGTGACGATATGTAATGCGTCACAAATAGGTATTCTTGCATACATGACGGAGAGAAAATCATCACCGACTGTAATACTCATTATTGACATTTCAAAAGTTGTCACCTTATGCATCAAACTACAATATACTAATAATGGGTGTCAAAACTGAACGTCACCAAATATTATTGTAACACCCCGTAAATAACGATTTAATTTAATTATTCATTATCGAGGTAATTTGATTTAAAAGAAATATCAAAATAATTTGTTATGATTAAATAAAAATAAATTATGTGATTTTAAGGAAATAAGAAATTAAGGTAATTGATTAATTATTTTAGGAATATTCTGGAATAAGAAAAAAATTGAAATAAATTAAATTGTGTGATTTTTAGAAGTTTCGGGCGTTAGTGTGATTAATATAGGGGGTGTGTGTGTGATTTATGGAAGTTTAGGGGTGCTAGTGCGAATTGCGGAAAAGTCCAAAAATTCACCTTAAATATAACATAAGTCATATATATGTTGAAGGTTGGTGTGGGCATGAGCGGTCGCACCCGAGGCGGGCATGGGCGAGGTCGCGGGTTCGATTCGTTGGCTGCGCGCGTGAGGGTGGATTTTTAGCCGATTTATTTCTGCCATTGGACGTCAAAACGACGTCGTTTCGATTGAGGTGGTGGCCTCCCCAGCAGCCGCCCTAGCATTGCCACGTGGCCCCTCATCCTCCTTTCATTTTTTTCTTAAATTGAGCCCATTTTTGGGCGTTTCTCTTGCGTCAGAACAACAGCAAATTTTGGGAGGAAACAGCACGCACGCGACGTGAATTTGGGAGATTTTACGGCTGAAAATTGGATTAAATTAGGTTTAATCTACGGTTTAATTATCCAGATATGTAGACAAACTAGTAATAAATATTTTGTACGGTTAAAATTTCTTTTAGAGCCCAATTTTATTAATTTTGGCAAATAATTGAGATATTGCAGTGTGTATAATTTTTACTGCGTCGGGTCAAAATAAGCCTAAGGATATCTTTGTAAAGGCAAGTTCTTCATACCCACCTTGTCGATTCTTTCGTTGTCAATCTATTTGACCTCCCTTCGTTTGTTTTGGCTGTTAATAAATTATGAAATTTTAAACGATGTGTTTTAATAATTTAATTTATTAACCTGGTTTCGAGGGTTTTATTCGTTGATTGCCTACGGGGGTTTGTACCACCCCCAAGCCTATAGGAATGATGTCGTACTCACTCAGGGCTAGGTTCTTAGCTGTTGGGGTATTATTATTGGATTTTTGGTTGTTTATTGGCGAGAGCAGTTGTGGAGTGGGGGCAAGGATTGGTTGTTCGGTGACGGTGTGACTGTTGTACGGTCTATCTTAGGCCGTCGGCTGGTCTCTCCTAGTCAATGATCGATGATCGGTGTCAGGCACTGTTGACTAGCTCTGCCGTTATGTGATTATAGCATGCCTGGTTACATTTTATTCTAGTTGCATGGTTTGGTATGCACATGGGTACGGGCTGCATGTTGGGATTATCATGATTTGGTTATGCTTGATCACGGACATTCTAGCTTGGTTATGCTGCATCCAGTACAGGCATATGCATCGCGTGTGATTTACTATATGGGCGGAGCATGGCCTAATGGCTGGATGTATGGGCGCCTTGTATCACGTTGATACTCATTACGCCATTGTATTTTATGTGCATTGCATGGTTACTGGTAGTATTTAGTTCTCGGACGGGAGTACCGTTCTAAGGGAGCCTATGGCTCGGCTGTTGGGAGTACCGACAGGGATACGGGTGACGGGAGTACTGACCTAGGACAATGCGCACAGGTTTGTGGAGATTTATGTTTCTTTTTAGGGCAGCGGCAGGTTGGTATGGGACTTGGGTGCCAGGTGTCTTATGTGGGCCCCAATGACCAGTATGTGCCTTTATTATGCGCCACTATTGTTTTGTTGCATCACATGGCTTGTGTGTACATGTGGGTCTATATTTGGGGTGATCTCCTCTTCTATTCATGTTATAGCCTTCATTTTCTTATAACTTGCTGAGTCTTGCGACTCACCTTGCTTTCCATCATTCCAAGTAAGGGTAAAGCGAAGGCTGAGAACGAGGATCGCGCCACCTAGCAGCTAGCCGTGTCGGTAGGGTGTATAGTTAGCTGCCCCCATCATCTCTGATGTTTTGTTAGAGTTTCTGTCTTTTATTTTTGACTGTGTCAGGCTGTTCCTTGTATCTCCTATTTATTGGCACAGGGTTTGTATATATTTTTATATACTCCGCGACTGCTGTTCCAGCAGAGTTCTTGTGGGCATGCATGTTTACTGTTTTTGCTTCTGCTGTCATATTTCCTATGTATGCATGCTAGGGTATTTTTGTCTTGTGTCTGTTCTCTTCCTTTATGTAAGCGCTTTCGTTCGGATAGACCGGGTGGTTGGGATATCCGGGCGGGGGTGCTTACAATTATTCATAAATGTGACAATTTGTAATGCATCACAAATAGGTTATTCTTGTATACGTGACGCATATCATATCGTCCCCAAATGTAACACTCATTAGTGACATTCCTAAAGTCGTCATCTTATGCAACAAACTAAAATATTACTATCAATAGGTGACCAAAGTTAACATCACCTAATACTATTTATAGTTGTGACGATATCCAATGGGTCACAAATGGTCATCCATTCATTTGTGACATAAATATATCGTCACCTAATATAATATTAATATGTTGACATTTTATTTTTCATCACCTACATATACAAAGCGTCACAAAATTATTTTTCGCAGTCGAGTGTTGGCGCTAAAAGTTGATGCCAACTTATGCATGACGTTTTTTTGTGACAAAATCTCAAAATCATCACCAAAAAATAATAGTTCACTAATTTTGGTGACGAAATGTTTATATCGTCACAAAAAGTACACTTTTTGTGACAAAAATTCATAGCGCCACTAAAAAATTGTCATTAATAGTAAAATTTGTTGTAGTGTAATGTGATCTCAAGTCTAGCGATGTGTTGCTTGATTATGATCACATGAGTTTTCTTTAGTTATTCGGATATCTTCACTTAATAGAAAATGAATCAATAACTCCTTATTGATCTCTTTCATCATGGCTATGGATTTAAAGTGAATATCCACCGAAGGCACCTTAGATACATCATCCTCTATTAAGGGATAGACGAGTCCCATCTTGGTTATGCACCCATATCCATAAACCTCATTATATGCCCAACGATCACCCACGTGTAGCCTTTGTCTAGGCCTATCGAAACGATATCAAAGCATATCAGTCTTTTTATGAGATGACCGCGACAACCTCAGGTCCAAGGATTAGTTACACCCATCTCGTATAAGAATACCATCAACTTATAACTGTAATAACCCAAGAGTCCAGAGAAGGGTAGTATATATCGAGGATAAGGAAGGAAAGAAATAACACTAGCTGGATACCTTTTGGGCTGAATGTAGGCAAAGAACTCTTAGGTTAAGAGTGCTTGAGCTGGGGAAGCTCAAGGATGGGTGAACCCTTGAGAAGTTCGCATAGGCTCATTAGGGTAAGTTGTTCTAGTCCTTCCTATCGCTCGATGAGGGATGCTATAGGTGGTATCAGAGCCAACCCTTGGAGAAGGCGATCTGATGAGGGAGGGGAGTGGTGCCGGGGCGGGAAGGCCTGAACAAGGAGCGGCTCCCGACAGGCTTCTAGGATGGCAGTGTCCAAATGGGAGAAAATCTGGGACCAGTTGTAAGGTTGCATGACGAGGACGTCATATGCTCAAGGGGGATGAATGTAATAACCCAAGAGCCCAGAGAAGGGTAGTATATATCGAGGATAAGGAAGGAAAGAAATAACACCAGCTAGATACCTTTTGGGCTGAATGTAGGTAAAGAACTCCCGGGTTAAGCCTGCTTGAGTTGGGGAAGCTCAAGAATGGGTGACTCCCTGAGAAGTTCGGGTAGGCCCATTAAGGTAAGTTGCTCCAGTCTTTCATATCACTCGATACAGGATGTTATAATAACTAAAATGGATTCTCATGCTGAGTCATGTCTAGTGACATGTTCTCCAACATTGCTCACTTATGTACTTGTCTAGGCATCCCCATACCTATGGGTGTGAGACCCCCATTGCTATCAAATAGCAAAAACATAGCACATATAAGTCTTATCGTAATTGTATATGTCCATTCTTGACATTACTATGACTTGGGACATTTAATGGTGTCTAGAAACGGTGATGCATCATCTCACATCTTTATAGATTAATTACAGTATACATCATATGGACTTCTATCTAGTTTCATTCGGTCATTATAATAATAACAAGAAACTAATAGAATGACTTCTTGTATAATTGAATAACTCCTTATTCAATAATAAATATGATTGCAATTATCAGTGTATAACGTGCCTAATCTGATTGGGTCTAAATCACCTACACTAACAAATGGGTGTTATGCTTAGAGCATTAGATGAGTTCCAGAGACTATATAGTAGAAAGGCTACCAGAGTGTGCCTTATCCATGCTGTGGTAGGAGTTTGTTACTTGTGTAGATTGTACTAATATTGGTTACGATTCTGTCCATGATGTTCCATGCTACAATTCTACCTGTGTTACTCTATGCCATGATCCTACCATATATTGCTTGTTATTGCTTACTGAGTTTCTATTATGATGTATCTCTCATGCTCTATTTCTTTGTATTATGCTTGCAGGGCCTTGTGGCTCATTATTTCTCTTTACATCATTCCAAGTGTAGGTAAAGCGAAGAAAGAGAGGGATCTTAGCAAGACGTGATATGTTGGGTTAGATGTGTACAAAGGTCACCTGAATAAAAGGTTTTGGGGGCGTTTGTTGGCTGGTTGTTTTGTGCCATACTAATGGCTATATTTTATTATTTGGTGTGTGTTGTATTTCCCTTTGTGATAGCCTAATGGAATCTAAATGATAATAATTATTTGGTTCTGTATAAAAAAGAAAAAAATAGTGGAATTATTGCTAATTGTTGTTGATGGTATGCATGATCCTGATTGAGTTTTACTCTATTTCTATCCTTAGAGGATTTTCCCTCGAAATTACTATACTAGCAGGACTTCCGGAGATGGGCCCTCATAGTTTGGTAGCAAAACCTTTGTATTGGACTGTCAGGTCGTTACAACAACCTTCTTTGGGCTGGTCAACGGTCTGCTCCATCGTCGCTGAACGTTCGATACTTGCCTCATCGCTCGACAACTTCTGTATTTGGTTACAACAACTCACACTTGCAGGAATCCATAATCACAACGAAATCTCGCCAATCCTCTAGGAACCTAGTCCCAAATTGGTTCGGCATCATTTCCAAAAGGAGTAAGGGCGATACAAACACCCATAAGTGTTTAACAAATAAAAAGCCTACCTTTTAATAGCAAATTTCAATTTCCTGCTCACACACTGCAAAAATAATACACACTGCAGAATAACATAATTTTACCAAAAATTAATAAAATTGCACTTTAAAATTAAATTACAACCATACAGAATTTCGAATATATTTTTCTCACTTACCTGTCTCCTTTAGGCTTAAATTATATAATTTTTCTCACATTTTCCCCTTGACTTTCTTCCCAATTTATGTTGTTGCTCGAGCTTTTCTTCCCCAATTTTTCCTTTCCCACACGCTTCAATTTGCTACCCAATTGCACACCCTTTTATATCAGAAATTGTGGCTTAAAAGACACAAAAGACAAATAGTTGTTTACACTTCCAGAGCTTTGTAGCTTATGTTCTTCCTTTGGATTGTGTGATGTGGGGAGGATTCTTGACCTGTCGCTTGGTTATGCCTTCGAAATTGGCTAATGTTTATAATGTTTCCCAAGTCTCAATGTTGCAAAGGAGATGAAGTATTCCTTCCCTTCATTTGTTTGAGAACCCTGTTGTGAATTTGGAGGAGCAAATTCTTTTAAGGGGGGAGAAACTGTAATGACCCATTAGTGGGTTCGGGGGATATGTAAGGGAATGAAATATTTGTTTTATTTGAGCCATAATTTTCAAAGGATTGTATGTGGTACCTTTAGGTGACTTGGTAAGAAGGAAAAAAATGATGGGAAGTCAAAGATTTGACTTTGTCGAAAATGGGACCCATGACTAATTACAACATGTATGTAAAAATGTTATGTGGGGAAATGTTATGTAGAGTGTAGCTAATGTTTAAATTACCATTTGAAAATAAGTAATTTAAGTTATTAAGTAACAAGGGCATTTTGGTCATTATACCTTATGTGTGGATGTTCTCTTATGATGTGTGGACACATCCCTTTAGGAATGCTTTGTGAATTTAGATGTGAAAGAGGGTGTCCTAGTATACACCATGGTTGTAATTATAATTTTGGGAAGAGATAAGAGGTACCATATGAATTCATGGGCATGTGTAAACTATGGTGGTGGTATTGGCTTGTGATTATGACGTGTAAGACTGTGGGTTTGAGTCCCATAGCAGCCATATCTTATGACGCGTAAGATTGTTGGTTTGAGTCCCATAGTAGCCATATCTTATGATGTGTAAGACTGTGGGTTTGAGTCATCTTATAATGCGTAAGATCGTGAGTTTGAGTCCCACAACAACCATATCTTATGAAGCGTAAGACTGTGGGTTTGAGTCTCACAACAGCCATATCTTTTGATGTGTAAGACTATGGGTTTGAGTCCTATAGGAGCCATATCTTCTGATGTGTAGGATTGTGGGTTTGAGTCCTATAGCATCCATATCTTTTGATGTGTAAGACTGTGGGTTTGAGTCCCACAGTGGCTATATATATATATGTATATATATCTTATGATGCGTAAGACTGTGGGTTTGAGTCCCACAACAACCATATTTTGTGATGAGTAAGACTATGAGTTCAAGTCCCATAGTAGCTTATAACCCTTAGCGTGTGATAGAGTCGCAGAGTTGAGAGCAGGCGGAGGGCATTATAATGATGGGGCCATTGCATACTTAGCATGTGGTATCATAGGCGTGTTTTAGTTCCACAGAGTTGAGAGCGAACTAACGACATTGCTATAATGGGGCCACTACATACTTGGCGTGTGGTATCACAGGCAGGTGCTAGTGCTGCAGGGTGGATTGGATTTATCAACTCAAAATGGGTTACCTTATGACATGAATGTATGATACCACACGATAATGGATGTTGTGCTTAGAGCATTAGATGGGTTCCAGAGACTATATAGTAGCAAGGCTACCAGAGTGTGCCTTATCCATGCTATGGTAAGATTTTGTTACTTGTGTAGATTATATTGATCTCAGTTATGATTCTGTCCATGATTTTCATGCTACAATTCTACCTGTGTTACTCTATGCCACGATCCTACCATATATTGCTTGTTATTGCTTATTGAGTTTCTATTATGATATATCCTATACTCTATTTTATTGTATTATGCTTGTTGGGACTTGCAGCTCATTCTTTTTCTTTACATCATTCCAAGTGCAAGTAAAGCAAAGGAAGAGAGGGGTCCTAGCAGGACATGATTTGTTGGGTTAGATATGTATAAAGCTCACCCGAATAAAAGGTTTTGGGGGCGTTAGTTGGCTAGTTGTTTTATCCCATGCTAATGGCTGTATTTTATTATTTGGGGCATGTTGTATTCCCTTTTGGGATAGCCTAATGGAATGTAAATGATAATAATTATTTTGTTTTGTATAAGAAAGAAAAAAATTATGGAATCATTGCTAATTATTGTTGATGGTATGTATGATCCTGATTTAGTTTTACTCTGTTTCCATCTTGAGAGGACTTTCCCTCAAAATTCCTACGCTAATGGGACTTCTAAAAGTAGGCCCTCATAGTTTGGTAACAGAACCTTTGTAACTGTCAGGTCATTATAATAGTTTTTTTGGGCTGGTCGACGGTTTGCTCCATCGTCATTGAACAGTCGACACTTACCTCACCGCTCGACAACTCCTGTATCTAGTTACAACAAATCTGTAATACCCTGAGAGCCTAAGGTCAGGTCTAAGAAGGGATTCTAGAGAAACTAGTATATATATTAAGGATAGTAAGGAAGGAAACAACACTAGCTAAATACCTTTTGAGCTAAATGTGGATAAAGAACTCTCGGGTTAAGCATGCTTGAGCTAGAGTTGCTCAAGGATGGGTAACCCCTAGGAAGTTCACGTAGGCCCATCGGGGTAAGTAGATCTGGTCCTTCCTATCGCTCGATGAGGGATGTTACAAGTGGTATCAGAACTGACCTTTGGAGAAGGCGATCCAATGAGGGCGGGGAGTGGCATCGGGGCTTGAGGGCCTAAACAAGGAGTAGCTCCTAGCAGGCTTCCAAGATGGAAGGCCCAAAGGGGAGAAGGTCTAGGACTAATTGTAAGGTCACATGTCGAGAAGGCCACGTGCTCAAGGGGGGAGAATGTATTACCCCGAAAGTCCAATGTTAGGTCTAAGAAAGGATTCTAGAGAAGCTAGTATATATATTGAGGATAGTAAGGAAATAAACACTAGCTGGATACCTTTTGGGCAGAATGAGGATAAAGTACTCTCGGGTTAAGCGTGCTTGAGCTAGGGTTGCTCAAGGATGGGTAACCCCTGGGAAGTTCACGTAGGCCCATCAGGGTAAGTTGATCTATTCCTTCCTATCGCTCGATGGGAGATGTTACAAGTGGTATCAAAGCTGACCATTGAAGAAGGTGGTCCGATAAGGGCAGGGAGTGGCATAACCCAGGTTAGATGCTGAATCATCTAAGTAAATGGCATAAAAGCAATTTCCATTAAATGCATGAGTGATCATATGCATGGCATAAATCAGACTCAACATATCAACCTTGGGACATCACCTTGGCGTACTTAGTCCTTGGAAAGTAATTTGACCACTGCTTGTGGGAACCCCCATTCCCACGCTTTTCGTAAGAACGAACATTGCCTCGTCCACAAGGAGACCACAAATCCCGACCCATCATTCATAACAATGACATGATTCGAATATGATAATAACATATAAATCATGTGCCATGCATATCGAAATATCATATCCAGTTAATGCATCACATAATGATTAATATGCGTAAAATAATAAAACAATTAAGTCTCTCATAAGCTAAAGCATTTGAAATAGAATACCGTGAATATAGGCAAGTCAGTCACTAGACAGGGTGGTACCACTTACCTTTGAATAGCAAATCGTCTTTCCTCGATATGCGTGCTAGTCTCGAAATTTATGTAAATCCTTAATTCCTTAAGTCAAATTTTCTCCCAATCATCAATTATTCAAGAAAATCATTATTCCTAATTTTCTTGAATTTCTCATAATTTTCCCAAATTTATCCTAATTTTTTTATTTTTTAATAATCATTTTCTCTCAAAAATAAATATTTCCTCATGATTTTCTCCAGATTTTCCCCACTAAAATTCATCAAAATTCATAAAATAATTCCTTTGTCTTTCTTATATTTATTCAAAATTTTTTGGATTTTCCTCCTATTTATTTTCATAAAATTTTCTTTCTAAAATTTCAAAATAAATACTTATTCAATTATTTTTCCTAATAAAAATTTGAAATAATAAATCTCCCTATTTTTCTAACTTTTTTGAAATTTTAAAAAAAATATTTCCATTTCTTTCTATTTTGTTTCCTTATTTTTCTTTCATTTCCTATTTTCTTTTTATTTTCCCTTACCTCTAGTCATCATCTCAGGCGATGGCGGCTGGTCAGCGACTTCGATGAACGATCCGACGATACCAGCACGAAGCCCATGACCTTCTGACCACGATGGCACCGACCGATACTCGAAAAACAGACCAGAGATACACCGAAATTGACAATTTCAGTCCACCGCTAACTACTATTCACAATTTTTTGGCGATATTTAAAACCCACTCTAAACTGCTTCAAACCACCCCAAAATCTCTAGATTTACTCCTTTCCCCTAGAGAAACAAAAGCCCCTTATTTAGATCACTCAATTCTCTCTCTAATCCCACGAGTTGCTATTTATAGGCAATTTTGGGCTGAAAAATCCTTGGATTCTTAGATTAATGATACCCTAGGATGCTAGATCTAGCCCATAATCACCTCGATTCGTCCTTAAAATTGGGAAAATCCCTTGATTATTCTGTTCGAATTTTTTGGCCATATACGACCGATTTTCGCTATATCACGGCCGATCTTTAACCAATCTCCACCACAACTCGCCCATGTTGATCTGAACCTACTCTAGAAGCCTATGGTGACCCTCCCCAACTCGACATGTTGCCTGGCTAGAGATTTGCAGAGTCGTACCTAGCTTTACGATATTTGCAGATTTGCCCCTACTCTTACTTTCCAAATTTATAGATTAGTCCTTCCCCAATTTTCCAAAATTTCCTCAAGGACCTCAAACTCTAATTTTCTCATTTCAGTCCCCAAAGAATCAAAATTCCAATTTGACCACCTTTGACCAAAATTTAGAAATTTCACTTAGGCTTGAATGCTCAAAAAATTACATTTTTACCTTTATTTTGCAAGTTTCTTCAGTTTCACGAATTCCAACTTTTCTTACACATTCTTATCCCTAAACTTTTGTTTAACACAGACACTACACCGTATTTTAACCAAGAATTAAAAATTACACTTTGGCCCTAAAGATTGAAAAATTGCATATAGACCCAATAATTTCACAAAATTCTAATTTTATTCATTCATAAATTTCTTGGGTATTTCAGGTTGGCTCGAATAGTTAGCATTGGAAATGTTTGCTTGGAAACAAGTAATGGAACAAGATTGATGCTTAGGGATGTTGGGCTTGCTCCAAATATGCATTTGAATTTGATTTCAACCGGTAAGCTTGATGATGAAGGGTATTGTAATACCTTTAGTAATGAAAAATGGAAAGTTACTAAGGGCTCCCTTGTTATATCTCAAGGAAAAAATACTCCAATTTTTGTATGATGCAAGCATCTATATCTAAGGGAGTAGTGAATGTGGCAAAAAATAAAAGTTTAATTGAATTATGGCATAAGAGGCTTAGTCATATCAGTGAAAAGGGACTTAACTGTTTGGCAAGAAAGAAGTTACTTCTTAGAACTATAAGTGGAACGTTGAAGAGATATGTTCATTGTCTAGCAGGAAAGCAAAATAGAATTTCATTTCATAAGCATCATCTCTTGAGAAAAGCTAATGTTCTTGAGTTAGTGCATTCCGATGTTTGTGGTCCTTTAAAGGTAAGGTCACTTAGTAGTGCATTTTATTTTGTAACATTCATTGATGATCATTCAAGGAAGGTGTGGGTCTATACTTTGAAAACAAAATACCAAGTACTTGATGTGTTTAGGAAGTTTCATGCCTTGGTTAAAAGAAAAACAAAGAAGAAACTATAGTGTATTCTAACTAATAATGGCAGTGAATATAGGGCAACTTGAAGAATACTGTCGAAAACAAGGTATTAGACACAAGAAAACTCCACCTGAGATACCTCAGTTGAATGGTTTGACTGAAAGAATAAATAGAACATTAGTTGAAAGGGTCAGATGTCTGTTTGCAGAAGCAAAGCTGCCAAAATCCTTTTGGGGTGAAGTTTTGTCCACAGTGGCACATGTAATTAACATATCGCCTAGTGTTCCTCTTTAAGATGATGTTCCAGATAGATTCTGGTTTGGTAGGGATATTTCTTATGATCACTTGCTTGTTTTTGGTTGTAAGGTTTTTGTGCATATTCCCAAGGATGAGAAATCAAATCTAGATGCTAAACTCAACAATGTATTTTTCTTGGCTATAGCTAAGATGAGCTTGGGTATAGATTATATGATCCTGTGGAGAAGAAGCTCCTTAGAAACAGAGATGTGGTATTCTTTGAGGACCAGACAATTAAAGATATTGATAAGGTAAAAAAGGCAACATCTCAACATAATGATAGTTCCATTGATTTAGATTCTTTAATAGATGTGCCTAGCCCTATTGAGGATAATGCTCAGGTCGAAGTTCAAAATAATGCACATGGTGGCCATTGGGGCCAAAATGACTAGTAGAATGGAGGAAATTTTGATATTGGTGCAGATGATGATGATGGTGGTGGTGATCAACCCCAAGAGGTTATGGTTACTTCAGTTGCTCTACTTCATAGGTCTACTAAAGATAAAAGACCTTCTACTTGGTATCCTTCTGATGAGTATGTGACAATCTGTAACGGATCGCCTCCTGGAGCTCCCGCTAGCATAGGAGATCCGTGAGAAGGTCGTCATGTAGTGGCAAAAAAGCAGACATGGACAAGACATCCACACGACAAGCATAAAAGAAACATGACATAACGGAAGAAAAGCCGCAAAACGCATACATACATACATAGCTAATCGCTACCCCCACGGTTACATGACCCATATATACAAAGTCCATATCGGTACATCACAAAAGAAAAGACAAAAAATAAATTTCTGACACTCCCAGAGACTCTAGACACCATAGGACTTGAATGGTTGGGACTGCCCCGTACACCATTCTATCTAGATAACTTACGCCCTGCCACCCTCGCTCGTGGCCTTGGCTTTTCCTTTGCCTGGAATGATGGTAAAACAAGGGTGAGTCGTAAGACTCAGCATGTATAACGAGAAACAAGGCTAGTATAGCTGAAGATATAACCCCAAACCACCTGCACGCCACATGCAAAACAAGCAACAACCCACCCCCCAGTGCTCAAGACATACACATGCACAGCATGAACCACAAGTCAAATGAAAACTGCATAAATAAACATGCACAAAATGGTTATTGGGGCCCATATAGAAGACACCAGCACCCCAATCCCCAACAAACCTACCGCTGCCATGAATTGGAAAGCATGAAACCATGAGCCAAATATAACCTCAGGTTAGTACTCCCGCCTAAAACGGAATGATACTTCCATGTGTATTGTCAACCTCAGGTCGGTACTCCCGCTTGAAATAGTACAATCCTCCCGTCCGTGGTAATAACGCCAACCTCAGGTCGGTACTCCCGCCTGAAACGGTACAGTTCTCCCACCCATGATAATAGCCTCGGATCGGTACTGCAGTTCGAAAGATGTACATCAAGAAATTAGAGTCTCTGAGTGCATAGAACCATGAAATGCGACACATAAGAAATGCAATGGCTTCTACAGCATAAGCGTGATGACAAGACCCCCATAAACCAAGCATCAGGCCATGCTATGCCCACATAGGAATCCACACATGCAAAATGCGCTAAATGCATATGCTCACCTAGTATACCTAAGTTGGCTCTTAGACCAACCGGGTCATGCCAATGCTCACACGTTTCCACACACACAAAGCATAACTCCCAATGCATGTAACCCAACCTGGACATGCACTAACATCATCAACTGTAATTAAATAAATAATAATCCCACACACAAAGACCCAAGATCCACAACCAGCACACACACACATACCCATTTGGAACCTAACCCAACTAGGTGTAGCATCATTACTAAGGAAATGGGGCGATGCAAAGCCCCGTGTCGGTTAGCAAGAAATATTACACCAATAATAAAAATGGTTGTCATGCCCAGTTACATAATTAACACGTGGAACCGAATAACTGCAAGAGAGGAAATAAAATATAAATAACGGTTAGGACTTATAGAGGAATTAAAGCTCACAAAGAGAGGGTTAAGAACTTGCCTTACTAAGCTTCGCAAGCTATACAAAGGTTCCCAATGCTGAAAAACTCACTCCACCAAAGGCTTTCCACCTGCTATTCAACTCACTGCCTAGAAGGAGAAGAAAAGGAGAAAAATAGAACCCTAGCTCCCGTGAATAGCCTCCGACTCCCTCCCTTACGTTGTTGCCTTCTACTTTTCTTTCTTTTTCCTTCTTTAGCTTCCTTACTCTCACTTCATCCTCCCGAATTCCTCACCGCCTCACGCTGCCTTCTCTAATCTCTCTCCTTAGAATTCTGATTACTTCCCACTATTTATAGGCTATCTACACGGGCTTGGAAGAAGATAGGTGAAGCAGCCCTGGAGATGATAAGGCAGGATGCTGTAAGTTGCGCTGCATAGGGAAAATTCGAGAGACAGAAAGAGACGCTAAGGAAGGATTGCTGTTGTTGCTGCCTTTTGGATTTTGTCCTCAATTTATATCATCAGATATTCTAATATGTATCTCAACAGCACATGAGAGAGAGAAAAAACAACGCCCAGAATATTCTATCAGCTGCTTTCCTCTTCTTATTTCTTTGATTTTAATACAATAACAACTTATATATTATATATACACCACATGTATACAACATTGGAATTCACAACCTTGGAGGCTTGCCCTCCAAGACTCATCTTTCATCCTCCCAGGCGCAATCATGCGCTCTGCCATCCCCCTTCCCCTTTGGTCTCCTCATCTCAACCAAATTTCAGGGTAATTGTTGACTTTAAACCAATGACATGCATATATATATATATATACATATATATAATATTAAATAATTTAAAAAAATAATATAATATTACTAATCCAACATAACTTACATTCCCATATATAAATGCATGCGGCAAGGCACGGCACCCATTCTATTACCTTCTCACATCCTTGCTTTAATAATGCACATTAGATATATATTAAGTTAATATAATATATAATCTTAATATGATATGTTAACTGAGTTAATATATGTTATTATTATAATATATTATAATCTTACAGTTATGCTCAACCGCCCCTATTTCACAATTTGTCTCCCACTTCCCTGCTTTGTTATTATCATTATTATTATTATTATTAATATATCACAAACTAATACTACACCTTAACTATTATATTAATATTTTTCTTTGTTAACTACAAAAACTTAACGATGATCCAATTTCCATTCAAAAATTTAATAATCCTCCCTAAATTCTTTATATCCACAAAACCTCTATAAATCATAAATCACTTCAAATTAATACTAATTTTTTTTATTTCTAAAATACCAAGATACAGTCTCCCTCTCTGAACGAAATTTCATCCCCGAAATTCGAAGATAACTGTCCAAACTCAATCTTCTGGTACCACGCCTGACTTTCAAATTAGTTCAATATTCACTCCAACCGTAAAGTTAACCCAGTCTAACTATCACTGTTATGCACCCTATTCACCAAATTCCGAGTGTTTCAATGTGATCCCAACAGATAGAATTACATAGGTTCAAAGCTAAGAACACAATATTCAACATGCAGTGCATTCACTACAAGGAATAGTGGTATTGCCGGCAAAGTTTTCCCGACAGTTTTAGGAAGCGTCGGGAAAACGTTAACATTACCGGCGGTTTTTAAAACCGCCGGTTATGGAGTCAACATGACCGGCGGTTTATAAAACCGGCCGCCGGTTATAGCATACACATCTCCGGCGGTTTTATAAAACTGCCGGTGATGTTGACCATAACCGGCAGTTTTTAAACCGCCGGTTATGTTTTCCCTTCACCGGCGGTTTTAAAACCGCCGGGGATAGTATCTATATAATGCCCCGCGCGCGTCCTTAACCCCTTCGATTTCTTCCAAAATCGCCCCCCTGCAAACCCTAACCGGTTCTCTCCTTCGATCACCCTTGCGCCTCGTTGCCTCCCTCGATCACCCTCGCTCGCCTCGTCTTCCCTCCCTCGCTCGCCTCGCCTCGCCCTCCCTCGCTCGCTCGCCTTGGCCTCACCCTCCCTCGCTCACTCTTAGTCGCTATCGCCCTCGGCCTTGCCCTCCCTCGCTCACTGATCAGTCGCACATGCAACCAGAGAAGTGGTGATTGGAATTGGGGTAAATTATAGTTCGATTACTCCGCGATAGTTGTTCTTCCTTGATCAGGTTTGTCTCCAGTTTGTGTATAATGTATCTCTATCGTTTATTTATCTGTCTATACGTATGAATCTTGTGTGTTATCCCAGATCCTCTGTTTCTCCGTTCCAGATCAGTAGCATCATCTATGTTATGATTTGATTAGTGGAAAGACATAAGAAATCTCAGTTCATATAATACAAGGGCATTTTTGTGCAAATATATCAACTAAGAATACGTTATTGATGCTTATGTAATTAGTGGTTGAAATCTAAATATTTGGCTGCCAAGCAAACCCATAATATTGCTTCACACGAAGACGGATCACTAATAATATCTGGCTGCTTTTTGTTTTACCAGTTAGTGGTGATGCTATGATATGCTTGTGCTTTGTGCTTTGATTTTGGTTGCATTTATAGGCTAAGTTGGTGTCTGTATTTATAGATGCAATTAACGATGATGAGCTACCTTGGACTTGGGCAAAACAAGAATAAGACTTTGCCACTGTTATACCTGGCCAGCCACAATTTTTAATCGGGTTCCATTGACAACTCGAATCTGCATCTCTCTTATTTTTAATACTTTTTTGTGTATTCCACTCGATTTAATTTCTCTAGAATATGTCCAAAATCAATCAAATGCTTATCTTATTAATACTATTGGAAGAATATAAGAGACATTAATTAAACGTGGAACAATGTGGTCATGAATGGCATTTGTTGATGTTGAAGTTGTGCAGTAATTAAGACAAGTCACATGATTAATACTTACCATGAAAACTTCATGAATGATGAAATGGCTAGGCTGCTGCTTAACGTGTGCAAACTGCAAAGGAATAAGTGAAATTAAAGAAATCTGTGTTATTTTAATAATAATGCATCCAAAACAGAGACCACTTAGACCACATTTACAAGATGAGCATAGGGATTATCTTTAATCATCTAAAAAAGAGACCACTTAGATAAAAATATAATCTTTGGTGCTTAGAGATATAATGAACGAGTCATGTCATAAAGTACGTTTAAATTTTATTTTTTATAATAAAATATTAAAAAATAAATAAATATTTATATCATATTAAAAAATAAAATTAATTTTAAAAATAAAAATATCAATTAAATTTACGTAAACAACTTGTTCGAGAATTCTTTTCTCAATAAACAACATAGTCAATGTGAGATATACCCAAGTCCAGAAATAAAATAAAATGTCATAATTGTGACAAGCCTATTTGGTCCCTTTGGAAAAAAAAGTTGCAAGATCTTGATGGTGCAAACATAAAGAAGTGCCATACTTAAAAAGGCATATTAATTGTTTAAATCAATAATACCTATCTATAGCCTATAGGCTAAAATCCTATCACAAAAGCTATAAAATTTAAATAAAACATTACATTCTAATATCAAAAATCAAAATCAACTAAATACTGATCACTTGAAATAGGAACAAAAGATGAGAAGAACCAGGAATAACAAGAAAGTATGGTAGTATAATTGTGTAAATACATAAAATAATTGTGTTTAATTAGTATCATTGATGCATATTAAAAGTTGCATAATTCAATCTTTGAATCCTTATTTTTAGCAGGTTTGATATATAAATTATTCTAATGGAGCTGAATAAGAGTTGGATTAACATATCAAACAGGCTAGATCCTCGATACGAACAAGGAATTCAGGAGTTTATTCAGTTTGCCTATAGACATAAGTCTCCTGGGGCAAGCATATATTGTCCGTGTATTAAATGTGTTAACAGATATTTTCATAAACGAGATGTTGTGGAGGAACATCTCATTCTGAATGGGTTTGACACTAATTACATAATATGGACAGTTCATGGAGAGTTATATGTGCCTCGTCATAGTTGAGAAGAATTTCAAGATTAGGAATGTAATATTGGAGATGATATGGTGGGAATGATACATGATGCACATGGAGTTCCCATAAACAATGCTGGAAGTAGTGAAGAAGCCACGAGATTCTATGAATTGTTGGAGAAGGCAGAAACAGAGTTATGGCCTGGTTGTAAGAACTTCAGGACATTATCATTTATTGTTCGTTTACAACACTTGAAGGTATTGGGTGGGTTGTCGGATAAAATATTTGATATGTTGCTTGAGTTGTTGAATGAGGCATTTCCAGAAGGAGTGTCATTGCCACGATCGTATCGGGAGGCTAAGAAATTGAGTGAGGATTTAGGTTTTAAGTACTATAAGTACGATGCATGCCCTAACAATTGTATGCTCTTTTGAAAAGATGTATCAAAGTTGGACAGATGTACTTTTTGTGGGGAGTCAAGGTACAAAGAATACGAGGTGCACGTGGACGACGATATAACGAAGATGAAAAAAGTCGCTTCTAAACAAGTACGACACTTTCCTTTGATTTCGAGACTGCAAAGATTGTTTATGTCTAACAAAACAGCATCGTTAATGAGGTGGCATGAAGAAGGTAGAACAAAGGATGGTATAATGAGGCACCCTGCTGATTCATTAGCTTGGCAATCTTTTGATGAACAACATCTGAAATTCGCTGAAGATAGTCGCAATGTTAGACTTGGGTTGGCTTCTGATGGATTTAATCCGTTTCGAACAATGACCATTAGCTATAGCATTTGGCCAGTTGTGTTAATGCCATATAATCTACCGCCTTGGTTATGTATGAAACAACCTTACTTCATCTTGTCTTTATTGATTGATGGACCTCGTGCACCAGGAGACAATATTGATGTGTTTCTGCAACCGTTGATTCAAGAGTTACAAGAATTATGGAACGAAGGGATAGAAACTTATGATGCTTCAAGAAAAGAAATGTTTCACATGCATGCAACATTGTTGTGGACGATTAATGATTTTCCTGCGTATGCTAATTTATCTGGATAGAGTACTCGAGGAAGAGTTGCTTGTCCTTGTTGCATGAAAGAGACAGAGTCCAAATGGTTAAAACATGGTGGTAAGTTTTGTTATATGGGTCACCGTAGATTCTTGGAGGACATGAGTCATCATTTTCGGTTAGACAAGAAGAATTTTGATGGAACCATTGAAAACCGTGTTGCTCCTCCTCAGTTATCTGGCTACGATGTATTCAAAGATGTTGAATTTGTTAAGAAGATGTATGGAAACCGTGAGAATTCTGGCGCTAGTGTTGGGAGAGGAATGGGTGGTTGGAAAAAACATAGTATATTCTTTGAGCTTCCATATTGGCAAGACAATTTGATCCGACATAATCTCGACGTCATGCACATTGAGAAAAATGTTTGTGACAACATAATTTGGACGTTATTAAATGTTTCAGGTAAATCAAAGGACAACTTGAAAGCACGTCTTGATTTGAAAGAACTAGGGATAAGAAAAAAGTTGCATCCTGAAGATCGTTTAGGTGGGAAGAAGTATTTACCTCCTACATCTTTCACGTTGAATCGAGAACAAAAACATATATTTTTGAAAGTATTGAAAAGTATAAAATCACCCGATGGATTCTCATCAAACATATCACGTCGTGTCCAACTCAAAGAACACACAATGAGTGGACTTAAGAGCCATGACAATCATGTTTTGATGCAACATTTGCTTCCATTGGCAATTAGGAGGGTGTTCAAGAGAAAGTATGTCAGTAAAACTTTGATTGAATTATGCAATTACTTTAAACAGTTGTGTTCTAAAAACATTACAGTAGACGAGTGTAACCAATTGAGGTCACGCATTATATTGGTGCTTTGTCACCTCGAGAAAATATTTCTACCGAGCTTCTTCAATATAATGGAGCATTTAGTTGTTCACCTGCCTGACGAAGTCCAAATTGCGGGACCGGTAATGTTCCGGTGGATGTATCCAGTTGAGAGGTATATTAAGCCATGATTTTTTTAATTTGTGAATTTGTTTGTTCGTTTTTAAGTAAATATTGTGAATTTACTTGATAATGTAACTTATCATGTAGGTTCTTATTGACATTGAAAAAGTATGTAAGGACTAGAAGTCATCCAGAAAGATCTATTGCTGAAGGTTATTTGGCAGAAGAGTGTTTGACTTTTTGTGTAAGGTATTTGGATGATGTGGAAACAAAGTTTAATAGGCCGGTTCGAAATTATGAGGGTACACATGGTCAACCTATCCCAAAAAAGGGGAAATTAGTCACATTGGATGAGATTTCATTGCAACAAGCCCATCGTTATGTGCTAGCAAATTGTAGTACAATTTCATCTTATCGAGAGTAAGATTATTATAACTTAATCTGGTTGATCAATTTTATTTCATAATAAAAAAAAAATTGTACTTTAATTTCATAATTCCTATCATTTGCATACAATGCAGGACACACTTACAATCCATTAGATTGGAAAGAAGAGGTGCTAGCAATCGTGAAATTACACAAAAACACTATGAAAACTTCCCATCATGGTTTCAAAAACATGTAAGTCTTAACATGCTACCACCACACCCTAAACATCCATATCTACTCATTTTAGAATTTGCATATATTTATTTGCGTAATGAATTATAAACATGTTACAAAATAGGTTTATGAATTGCAAGTAAGTGGTCACAATGTACCCAATGAAGTGAAAACATTAGCTACTGGGCCTCACTCATGGGCATGGAAGTATTCTGGGTACATCGTAAATGGATTCAAATTTCACACGAGGCGTCGAGAAAAGAGAAGAATGACTCAAAACAGTGGAGTATTACTAACTGCAAATACTGAAAGTTATGCTAGTTCAAAAGATAAACGTCCTATCAGTGGTGATGTTACCTTTTATGGAGTCCTAACAGATGTTGTTGAGATACAATACTCTAACGAATTCAAATTTATTTTGTTTAAGTGTGATTGGGTTGACAATAACAGAGGGATGAAGGTTGACAGTTTGAATTTCATAACTGTAAATTTTAATTGTTTAATGTATCAAGAGAATAAACCAACAGACGAACCTTTTATACTTGCAACTCAAGCATCACAAGTGTGGTATGTGGCTGATCCTCTTGATGAAGAATGGCACGTTGTCATGAAGATGACACCTAGAGATTTGTATAACATGGGTAAAAGAAATGTGGTAGGGAGCTGTGACGAGGAAGATGCTTTAATTACTAATCATGTTGAAATCAACAATGATCAGTCCTTACATGCAGAGTTAGGAGAATCTGATGAAGATTACTCTTCTGGAGAATCTGATGAGGATGGTATGCTAGTCGATATATCAGATGATGACGACAATTCCATTCATTATACTGCACATAGTGATGATAATGATTTCTAATATGTCTTCCTTGCATAATATTTAATGATGTGGTATGTATATATGTTTATGTTTTTAGTTTTTTTATGTTTTGATTTGTTATTTTTGTTTAACCTAAATTGATATGCTAACAGATTGTCTTTTACATTCAAATCAATAATAGGCAATTACACTGATGGCACTTAAGAGGCAGACTCGTTGGCCATTTGGATCCATGTCACGTAGTACAGATTCACACCACGATGATTCACAATTAGTTCCATCCCATCATCCAACCCCAAACCCAGTCCCGCCACATCTCCATCATCCTGAAGAGGACTTGATCCACTCACAATCCAACCCCCAAAACTCACATAGTCAACAAGGTAAATACCAAAAATTATTATTCTTTCCTAATTCAATCTGAATTTATTGTGTTATTATGTTTTAGCAGGTACAAGCTCCATGTCATCTACTGCCAAGAAAGGAAGAGGAATATCAAGACAAATTTCAAAGTGGGGAAAGGAGAAGATTCATATTGAATTTGATGCTGAAGGACAACCAGTTGGGGAGATGGCAACTAAGTTGGAAACCCAACTAGGTGTGATGGTAAGGAGTATTGCTCCCCTTACATTTACTGATTGGAGATCACCGGGGATGGAACCATATAAGGAGCGCATCTGGCAAGAGGTCTTGGTAAGTAAATAACATCTCTGATTCTTAGTTATCAGACTCTAAACTTTTATACTCTAATAAGGATATCATTGCAGGATAACACTGATGTACCCACAACATGGAGATCAATTTGCTTGCAACATGCTTCCAAGAAGTGGAGAGAATACAAAGCCACATTGAAGAAGCATTATGATTGCCATGAGACAGATGCAGCTCGTCTGTCAAAAATACCGCCTGGGGTGGACCCAGAACAGTGGAAGATTCTTGTGGAGTATTGGGGATGTGAGCAAACACAGGTATGTATGATTTATGTATGGGTAGATATATCAGATGGATTCTCTATGCTTAGTTCTAATATCATATTACAAGTAGGAACGTAGTGTGACAAATCGTGCCAATCGAGATAAGAATAGAATGGATATTAGTTATATATATTTATTGATAATTTAATTAGTAATGCCTAAACTTTAAACATTTAATATATGTCATATCTTATATATGTTTTTAGATGACTATTGAAAGTGGAGATGAGCCAGATAGAATCAAGCTTTTTAAAAAGACACACACCAAAAAGAGCGAAGAGATAGTAGATTCTACATCTTCATATATAATCGTATGTATTTCTAAAATTTGAAATTTGTAGATATATTTTATTTTTTTTACTTGTCGACTTATGTAACTAACTTGTGAAATATTTTTTGAGGAACAAATGGATGAAAGGTTGTCACAAATACCCACAGATGAACAAACTCCAGATTCGCTAGAAGATGTCTTTACTCAAATACTAGGCAAAGATGGGCATGGTAGAGTAAGGATGGGAGGACTTGGAACATGCCCAACTAAGGTTAGACAAAGACAACAATATCAAGTGCCTCAAGAGCAGTATGACCAAATGCGTGCCCAAATTACTGCCGAGCTAGAAGAAAAATTTCAAGTTCAAATCCAAAGTCAAGTTCAAATGCATGTTCGTGCAATACTTGAGGCAATGGGACATATACCACCAGCTCCAGACAATATACCACAACCGAGACAGGTATGTCGTTCATTAGTGCATTTGATTTAAAATTACATGTTTACTATATATATTAACTAAACTATTTTGAAATATAGCCATCCTCATATGCTAGTGCTTCTGCTACACATGCAAGCACACCATCACCCGAAGTTGAATGCGCTGGATTATCAGTACCAGAATGTGATCATCATTTAGAGGTAATTCGCTATCAAATAGATTAGATGCTTGAAATTTGTGGATTATCAGTACCAGAATGTGATCATCAATTCTTGCTGTTATGGCTTCGGGGAAAGGAGCTGTTGTTTACATGTTTACTTTGCAAAACTATGGTAAGCTTGAAATTTGGACGTTTTGGTTGTTGTTTGCTATTTTCGCAGTGATATCAGGTATACTTGAAATGTGTGCCTTTATGTATTGATCTTTACACAAAATAAGAGACCTGGGTATGGTTTTCTTGCCTTGTTCTATTCTTCATCCTAGACGTAATGAAGAATTGCGCCTTTGTTTTTTGGTTTCTTCATATCAAAAGGCAGTTCAACAATACTCAATGCAAATGAAACTTTGCTTTCTTTTGTATACTCTGCATTTTAATTTTATTCCCTACTCTCGTAGTACTGATTTTGTAACCACTTAGGCACATTCAGTTTAAATCATTATTGAGAATCATTCTATTCTTAAATAATTATTGATGTGGGCAAAATAAGGTCCTCAAGAGAAAAGGCCCTTGTATCTCATTGATTCAGCATCAATTGAGATTACCTCTCCCACCCCCAACTTCTTAGTCAAAGGTGAATTATGTATATACATAATTAAGTTATCTTCTACTTATAAGATATATCTTATGGGCTTAATGAGACTAGGATGAAGATATCTTATGGCTGGTAATCAAATGGATATCTAAGTGCCCATTGTCTATCTCTCACAATTGTGTATTGTCTTTTGGTAAGAGAGGAAGCCCTTGTTAAAGCCGTGATCTAACAAGACATTATCAAGCCAAAAGCATGATAAATGCGACACACCTTCAAAGATTAATCTCTCAATCTCATCATTAATCACATGTGTGACTTTGGGTGGTGGTGGATGCAGATATGTCATTTGGTACATTAATGCCTACATTCCATTTTGGATGCATTATAGTGTGTGAGAATTGTTGGAAATGTATGCCCTAAAGACACGTTTTGTTTAATTTATGGTAATGATGTTTCTTTTATTCAGTTTATGGCACATATATTATTTGCATTTAATTGTTGGAAAGGTGTCCATGCTATTAAGTAAGTGATTCATGTGATGGGTCGTTCTTCACAGTTAGGCATGAATCATGGATACTTAATAAGCAAGAAAATATAACTCTTGATCTTTTGATAGAACTGGGCATTCTATCATGATAAGATCATTGTGCAATAGATCCTAATGGAGGATGGCTTGCCTTAGCCAGTAAACAGTCCGTTTACTCTAATTGTACAAGCGCATTTGGAATGCGTAGAGTGGACCTGTGATAGAAGCTAATGACAAAGTACTAATTATCATGGAGCTAGTCTATCACTGCTACTACGTGGACGAGTACTCTAATACTTGAGTATTAGTTGGTGGTCTAGTGAACCTAGAGCTATATTCTTAGATTCATTGTAGGTGAGGTCTATCAAAGATCAATATCCTTTTGAGTTGGGAGTATGGTTTCTAATTAGCTAAGACAGACTAATATAAGATAGTTTCTGTGATTCACCTCCTTGTGATTGTCCAAGAATAATCGAATAATCCAGGGCCCTGGGAACGTGACTTAAGAGTGTGTGCTTCTGGGTAGCTCCTAGTGATAAGCAAGTACATTCGAGTAGTCACGGATTATTGGACTAGTGATCTAAGGATGGTAGAAGTCATTTAGAAAGGTGTTAGTACATTATTCCTTTCTAAATGATGGGTGTTACGCAGAGGGGTATTTTTGTCATTACACTAGTAGGTCAAAGACATGGCATATGCAAAATTATTCGTGGGGTCAGTGTTACCATATGGTGATAGTTGGAACACTTAGAATGACAAAATATAGCTACTAGGTAGCAGGGATATTTTGGTCATTTTAGTAGCCGTGAATAATTTGTCTTTTGGTCCCCGGGGTAACTCGATGTAACTCATGTATTTTTTTAATACATTTGGCTTGTTGGATGAATTATATTGAGAGATAATTATTTTATTCAGAATGGTCCATTGGGCTAGAATAAAATAATAGTTCATTAGGGTTTTTAATTAATTAATTGGGCTAACCCAATTAGAAAATTAATTAAAAGATCTTGGCCCATTAGGGTTTGGCCCACTAGGGTTTTAACCCTAGGGTTCTCCCTATATATATCTCTCTTTAGTTGTTTTTTCATCTAAGTCGTTTTTCATTCTTCTTCACCGAAGAGAGGCCACGAGTTCGAGTCATACTCCGGAAGATCGAAAGGGTGCGTTTGAGTTCTGATGCGACGGAGCCGAAGGCTAGCAGGACAGCCGTCGTCTCCACCACGCGAAGAAGCTCCCATCGCTCCATTCCGTCCGGTAATCCGCCGCAAAAGTAAGTCTCCTAGATTCTTATCAATACGAGGAACGTTTTTGATTTTAAAACGCTTCCGTTGCATGCTTTGTTTCCTCGTTCATGATCCTACAAGAATAATATATGTATGTATAAATTGAAGCATTATATTGGAAGCTGAAGAAAAGTGTGTTTTGGAGACATATTGATGGCTTTGATTTGATCCGAATATGGGAAATTGCTGAGGAGCCCACCCTTTCATTTTCTTGGAGTCTTGGTGGTTGCGTACTCGTCTCTCTCACATTCTTATTTTTGACTAAATCCGTGTGGCTATTAAAATAGATTTCAGGCAGGTTGTTTGGGACTTAACTGTGCTTAATTAATTTGGATTGGGCCAAAGCATTCTGGAAATTTGCTTAGTTTTATTTGATGATTGTTAGCATTATTATTAACATGGAAGAAAGCTCTTACTAGAATTGTTGTAGCCATATTGGCTTCCATTTTTATGATCTTCCCAAGGATAAGCATTCCAAATCCAAACTGTTGCCTTATAGCCTTAGGCTCCAGATTGATTGATTAATGTTAAGCTTAATAAATATTATTAATATATTAATTTTAAAGAATAAAGAACAATTTAGATTGTATGTGTATTCTATGATTTTAATAATATAAAATAAAATTAATTGACAGGTCAATTTTCAACTTTAAAAAGTCAAATAACCGATGATAGCCAGTAGAAATGACAAGGAGCCATGGATGGGCAAATAATTCTGACTGCTTGCAGGATAGGTTCTTGATGTTGCAAGTTTTATGTTACATGCTAGATTAGGAAGTGGAAGTTTAGTATCTACGTTAAGAAATGGTTTTATGTCTTGTTGTCACGCAAAATTCATACCAAAAGATACCAAATTAATATGAAAAAATAATAAAAGAACACCTTGCTTTGTTATCATTCTCATGGATACTCATGATATTATATACTAAGTAATTCTTATTATTTTGTATGATATGACAGATTAGTGAATTTGTTCACTTGATGAATGGACGAATACCTCGCCATATTGTTGCTGAGGCAATTATTGTATCCATTGATTCGACCAAATCTGTAGGGGGAGTAGAGCTAGGTAATGAATTTGTTGAAATTAGTATTCAGAAAGTGCTGAAACCTTTATATCCATTGCCTCGATAATTTTCTGGGATGCGTGTCTTGAGGGATGCTAATAACAGTAAAACTACAATACCATGGAGGGTTTCAGATGTAAGTGTTTTTGTATATAGTTATGCAATTTTGAACATGTTTTATGCAATTTCATAATTAATGCACATACTTATAGATCTATTATTTTTCAATGCAGATCGAAAAAATATAATATGCAATTTTGGTTGGAGCAGCATGGTGGTGTAGTCAAGGGTTATTTGAGGTCACTTGGACATGTTTTAGTTTAAGGGTTGATTTGTATGTACAAAAATGGAATAGTAATGAGACGTGACAAGATTGATCTTTTGAAATTGTAATGGTATTTATATAGATCTATTATACAATTGTTATACTAGTTGTGTGTAGTCGGTGAATCTTTTAAAATTGTTAGTGATTTTTTGTTATACAGGTTTTGATTGCATTTGATTAATGTTATACAAGCACACAGGTTGTAAAAAAAAAATTTTTAGTATCGTCGGTGGGTTTTTGGTTTTTCGCCGTGAACACCTTTGCCGGCGGTTTAAAAACCGCCGGTAATGATATTATTACCGGCGGTTTTAAACCGTCGGCAGAGTTTTTTAAAATAGCCGGATTTTACCGGCGGTTCTAAACCGCCGGTATAAAAACTTTGCCGGCGGTTTTAAACCGCCGGTAATAATGTTTTAGGCAAAGGTTTTCATTTACCGGCGGTTTAGAACCGCCGGTAATGATGTTTTACCGGCGGTTTTAAGCCGTCGGTAAATAAAAAACTTTGCCGGCAAATTTTAGTAACCGCCGAGAATTCTTATTTTTACCGGCGGTTTGACTAAACCGTCGGTAATTTTTTTTCGCGGCGGTTGAAAACCGTTGGTAATATTTTCCGACGGACGTATTTCCGACAGATAAAATTACCGTCGGTAAAAGTTTTCCCGGTGGTTTTTTTACTTTTTTCGGCAGTTTTTTAACCGCCGGAAAAAATCAAACCTCTTGTAGTGATTAAAGGTATATGTGGAGCCCTATGCCAAATAACACACAAAGATAGGGTCTCGTAAGATACACATATTGGCGCCCAAGTTTCACATACAAACTTGCTAGCAACCCAGTATAAGCTACCATATCATCATTCTTGACCTGTCTTTTCCTGGCCTTGGTTAGCTTTTCCTAACATTCATACCATGTTTTTCTTGTCATACGTAACATATCATCATATAACATATTGTTGTCATGGATCTGTTCCGCACGATCTTACATCATGGGCCTCACCCACCTCTCATAACCACTAGGAAATGAAATGACATCTGCAACATAAATGTAATATCAATGTAATACCCCGAGAGCCCAAGGTTAGGTTTAAGAAGGGATCCTAGATAAGCTAGTATATATATCGAGGATAGTAAGGAAGGAAACAACACCAGCTGGATACCTTTTGGGCTGAAGTGGATAAAGAACTCTTGGGTTAAGCGTGCTTAAGCTATGGTAGCTCAAGAGTGGGTGACCCCTAGGAAGTTCGCATAAGCTTATCAAGGTAAGTTGATTCAGTCTTTCCTATCTCTTGATGTGGGATGTTACAATCAAAGCTCCCATAAACCGAGCATTAAACCATACTACACCCACATGAGAACACACATGCGAAATGGTTTAAATGCATATGCTCACCTAAGGTACCCAAGTTCGCTCTTAGACCAACCGGGTCATGCCAATGTGTAGACATCCCCACACACACAAAGTATGTTTCCCTTAATGAATGCAATCCAATCCCCATTCATCACACAATATTAAAAAGTTTTTCAAGTTCTATCAAGTTTTTAAATTACCTAATTCACCCCCCTCTTGGGTGTGTGCCATAGGATTTCAAACCTATTAGATACTACACCTAATACTCTAATACATTTAAGCTCTTATTAAAGTGAATTGGTTTAAAGCTCAATTATCACTCAATTGATGATAGCCTAATGAGATAAAATCTTAATAGCTTGACAATTTATAAATTTATCAAACACTTGAATAGTTTTGCTTTCTAAGCAAAAAACATCCAAATGTTAAGTTCTTCAAATGGTCTTTCATTAAATTTCAAAACATTGAGAACCTTAAGAGTTTGATACTAGATGTCAAATTAGCAATTTGAGCTTTATGAATCAAAAACTAAGGATCACATCTTGAGTATATATAATAAACATTTACTCAAGAACTTTTATGTTTAATACATAAACATCAAATATGACTAAGAAAAGCATTGCTCTAAGATTTTGAGTAATGCTTCCACATAATTTAAGCATTTAAGATATTATCCAACCCCAAAATCGCTATGAGTATCATGAGGTCCACATGACACTCATGCATTATAGATATTAAGATATCCCTTGAAGTCCTAGAAGTAATAGATAAACCGTGTTTAAAGATAAGCCTAGTGAGGTTTCTTGAGCATTCCATTAACAAGGCAACCCTATCACAACAAAGCATTAGAATTCATGCTATCAACAAGACATGAGCTTTATGAGAAGATAAATCATAAAGCTTGAATCAATAAAGTCTCAATAACAAATATGAGAGCATTAAGGGTTAGTTTTGCATAAAGCACTCGCCATCAAAACATACTTAACTGCAAGCTTAACAATATCTAACAAAGTGACCTAATCATAAGTGAATAATTATCTCTAACATGCTATAAATTAAGCAGGATCTCTTCTCCGTATTAAGCATTCTCAATCATGATGCCGAGCTTTCTTGCTCAATTATTGCTATTGCTTTACATATGACTTAGGCATTGAGGTGACTTTCTTGACCAATCCTAGGGAAATCTCACCATTCCTTTTTGTAGAACATCAATTCAGGATTCCAAAGTTCAAGAGTTTCTTGCCACTTGGTATGTTTTCTTCAAAAGTAGTATATTAGTGATTGGTTCTTTGCATTATCAATACCTACAAATATTTTAACAAATATACAAATGTATACACATACTTATTATTAATGAATAAGAATAAAATATTTTTAAAAAATATGAAATTATACAAATTAGATATATGAAATTTTATTTTGTAGTACATATTTATGTTTGGAAGGTCCAAATCTGATCCATTAATATATATATAATTAAGCATGTGTTTTGTGTTAGAATATTTTTTGTCACTTTTAATACATGAGAATCTAAGGTCTCGCTCTTGAAAATAGATTATGTCTGTCTTTCTATCTGAAAATAGATTCTATTTCCATGGAAAGGAATGGATGCTCCATAAGTATTTAAGTTCCATAAGTTTTGCTATTCTTTCTGAATTTATGTTATAGTTATGTAATTTTGAAGCTAGTTTTAAGCAATTTGTTGTGAATTTTCTAATTTTAGTGATGCGTGACACACTCGATCGAGATCTAGGAAGTGGTTATTGACAAAAGGAGGGTATTATGGTCTTTAAAGCTAATAAACCATTTGATTAAGGGAAATTCTATTCGCAGCCATGCTTTTTGCTCTTCGGAACCACTTTCTAATATACCTAAAATAGCCTTGAACAAAAATTCAATTTTACCCTTCATTTTATTCAATGTTCAACTACTCACGTTATGCAACCACCTACCATTGCACTTTTTTCTCACCAGCCAAACTCTGTAATTCATTTCTTATTATTTTATGCTCGCTTCTCCTCACCATAGCAGAGAGATCACTCATTTCTATTGTTTCACGTCCACCATTACTCAATTATTTTCTCTCAACTAGTTGAAGTTAGCCATAGATTACTATAGTCAAATGTTGACAACGATGTGGGTAGAGTTTGACGAGGAAGATAACAACTACTCAAAAAAACACCACAAATCATTTTATGTATGTATTAGTGTCTGTTGTAGGAGGTCAAGAAGTTGGATTCAAGAAATGTAATACCCGGTATTACATGGTATTGAAAATAAATATTATTTTATTATTTTTGTAAAACCTCGGCTGGTCTGGGAAGCCCGAAGGTCGATTTTAAGAAGTTAATTAATAAAATTGCCGAATTGGCGGCAGGGAGTGCCTCGGGACTTGGATGTCCATGTTAGATTTGAATAACAATGGCACCAACACCAAGAGGGGGGGTGAATTGGGTTGTTTTAAAAAATTGATTGAACTTGAAAATCCTTTTGATGAAAAATAAGATTTTAGTGTAAGTGAGGATTAATGAAATGCTTGGAACAATAAATGAAACAAATAGCACAAACAAATAAGAGACACAACGATATATAGTGGTTCGGCTTAAACCAAACCTAATCCACTACCTTAGCTCCTCACTAAGGATTTTTCAATCAATCCACTAAAACCTCCTATCTCTCTGGATAGGCCCTCTAGCAACAAGCTAGGAAATTACAACCTCTTGCTTAAACAAGCAAGCCCTCTAGCTATCTTGCTAGGAAATACAATCCCTTGCTTCAACAAGCAAGTTCTCTAGCACTTTTGCTAGGAAAACCAAGAATAATGCAAAAAAGAGGATCAAAGAGTAGACACTTTTAGTTACAAGATCTCTCAATATAAATACAAGGCTTGAACAAGATAATACAAATGATAATCAAAGCCTTTAGAGAGAAAAATGAAGCACAATTGAAACAATGAAGCTCTTGAAATAATGAACACTTGTAAGCTTAAAATCAATCCTCTTGGTTGGTTTGAATCACCCATTTGACTTGTATTTATAGTCCCTTGAGAGCCCATTCACGAATCTTTTCGTTGGTAGTGGAAATAACACTTTGGGTGAGTGGAAAAACTAGCCGTTGGGGGTTTCTGCGACACAAACGGTCGACAGATGCAAGGCATCGGTTGACAGATTAACAAATATTTAAAATCCGATTGACAGATGAAGAAGAACGGTCGATAGATGCAAGAGCATCGGTCGACAAATGGGCTAAAACTAAGAGGCCGGTCGACAGATGATGAGGTATCTGTTGACAGATGAAGCCATCCTTCAAGTAAATGTCCTCATTTTGTTTTATTTATATTTTACCTTCCATTTACTTTAATACATAAATGTAAATAAGAAAGTATCCCCCATTTGGATTCAATAAAAATATCTAGAAAATCAAAATCCATAAGAATAAGAAAGTAGAATTTGGGTTTTAATACAAACTTAAGATTTTGCGATTTTACCACCTCCAAGATATACACTTTCTATTTCTTGAAAAATTCATTAAAAATCGTTTTAGGACTAATGGATAGAAGATATCAAAATACCGGGAGATAGTTTTCCAAAATGAAATCATTTTCTTATATGTCTCCTTATAAGGTGCTAGTCTTCCAGACTTAGAAAAATATTGAAACGTTATCAAAACGAGTTTCAAGACATGATGCGTGAACTAAAGGATTTTTCATATGTTTAAATTTCAAGCCAAAACCTTTCATGTATGCTTCAAAATATGAAAGCTTATTTTGAAATATGAGATTAACATAAATGATTTTTCATATTTAAGATTGATTTTTCATCAAACACATTTATGTTCTAGTTGGTCTTTTACCTTAGAACAATTTTAGCTCTATGTTGACCAACAACTTCAAAGCTAATTTAAAAATCATTTTAGGAGATTCTTTTAAGACTAAATACTTGACTTTGCAAATCTTCAACTAATATAGAAAATCATAAATCTTTTTGGTTTTCATTTTAACAACTTATTTGAAATTGATTTTTGTTGAAAACCATAAACTTGACTCGATACTTGGGGATCAAAACCAAATGATGTTTTTCATCATCAAAACTAATCACAAGTGTAAAACATCAGTCTTGGGAAGAGGGAAAGAGATTGGTAAGCGTCTTGAGATGAGGATAAGGACGCTGGAAGCAGTCCGATCGAGAATAATTTTCAAAATAATTTTGGTCTAAGCCCGAATGGGTGTCAGTCCGGAATAGTTGCAGGGAACTTCCGGGAAGATGAGGGGACCCTAAGAGTGGTCCAGTTTTATGAGTAAGTCAACTTTGAAGTGTTTTTAGGTGGAATAAAGGTTTAGTGTAGGTGCAGGGATGAAATCAGTATTTTCGAGTAAAAGTCAAAAATTAATTTTTGAAGAAATCAAGATTTTTAAGTGGCTTAAGAGTAATTAATTAAAGCATTGGAGGGTCCAAGTACTATTAGTAAAATCTTGAAGTGCAATTAAAAATTCCTAAGTGGAATTAAGGGTTCTCAAGTGAAATCAATGTGATTAATGGGGGTTATTTTGTAATTTATATATGTATGTATATATATAGGCGTGTGTGTGTGAGGAAGCTTCCTAGTGTATGTCTCTTCCATTTTTGAAATGGCCGAGAGGAAGAAAACCAGAGAGTGAGGAAGAGAGAGCTCGCGAGAGATAGAGAGAGAAAGAGCATTACCGAGAAAGAGGGAGTCAGGCTAAGAGAGAGAGAGAGATCGAGAGAAGGAGATGCTGGTGGGGTGACCTGCAGCAACAACGATGCGGTGAGCGGCCATGGCTACTCGGTGATGGAGATCCAGCAAGCTCGCGATCTAGCTCATGGTGGCGTCGGTGATGATCGGAGAGGTGCTCGCGACGGAAGGAAGAAGCTCCAGCGGTGGTGTGGGAAGCTTCAGAGGCTGGCTATGGCCGCTGGTTGCAGTGGTGGCTAGTCGCTCCGCAGGCTGGAAGCGCGCGCGTAGAAGGCGGTTCACGACAGAGGCTAGCATCGGTGATGGTTGTGGTGCAGCCAGTAGTGGCCGACGGCAGCGGTGTGGCCACGAGCAGTGATAACAGTCGATCACTGGTGCGCGGGAACGGGCGCTGTGCGAGCCATGGAAGAAGGAGAAGAACAGAGGAAGTAGGTGGAGAAGAAGAAAGAAAAATAAGAAAAAAAAAATAAAAGAAAATGAAACAAAGGAGAAAATAGGAAAAAATCTCAAAAAATTTCAGAAAAATTGGGGAAAAGTCTGGAAATTATTTCGAGACTTGAGGAGCATGCCAGAGGCTTGAAATCAAAGATTTGGGCGCAAGATAGTAGTATAGAAAGCAAGGCCAATGTGGGCGTCTAACCGGTTTCCTCCCCCGGATTAGTTGAGGTAATTAATTAAATTCCATTATTTGAGATAATGTGGAATAGGTTATGGTTGGATTATGATCATGGTTGGGGTTGTTTGTAGTTGTTGGCGGGTGATTTTTGCGATGAATAACAAACGCGTAGGCCCTAATGTGATGTTAATGAAGTTGAGGTTTTGTGTGTTTGCCTCTAGGTTCGACCGAGAAGGCAGTGATCCTAGAGGAACTTGAGGTTCAGGTTGGAGTTCGTGCCGAGGCAGAGAAGAGGCTTCGAGCCAGGTAAGGGATGGCCCCATGTGGAGGTGACTTTGCAAGTTGGTAAATATGTTTGATAATATTTTTATGTTGCATTTGCATGTAGTGGTTATCACTTGAGTGATGTGAGATCTAGTGGACCTATGGTCATATGGAGGACTAGTGTTGTGGGGGTTAATAGGTTGATGCCTCAAACCTTGGTGGGTTGTGAAGATGAGTAGGGCTAGCCTCATTTGCATGCATTTGACATACATAAACATGGTTATATTCATATTTACATGCATTGCACCCTTACTGAGTCTTTATGACTCATGAGGTTTTACCTCATGTTGTAGATGATGCAAGACCAAATGCAAGCATAGATGGTGCCGAGGGACTGTTGTAGCAACTAGCATTATTGCCCGAGATGTGTGGATGTGTATTCTTCTGTATTTTCTTATATGTATTCATGTGCTTGTATGTAAGCGTTATTGAGCACTAGATGTATCTAGTTGTTGTAATCACCATGGTGTGATAGGTGATTGTGAGATGACGTGTTGTATATATGGCTTTAGTTGTTGAATCCAACTTCGGACCGAGTAAAAATCAATAAGGTATGTTCTCATAAATCCCCAATACTCAGCAAAGTGTTTGTTATGATAGCTTTGTGCCTATGTCATCTTTGGCTTGTTAGGAGACGAGCTGGAGAAGGGTGAAGCTCACTCGGGTTTCGGGTCCCGATCCGCTGTTTTTTCTTGTTTGAGTTGGGACCGATTCCTGAATAGAGCGAAGGGAAGGACGAAGCCTAGTTCCCACCTAGGGCGTTATAAGAAACTTCAAGATTCCCGAACCCTAGGATTTGGGGAAGTTGGGTTTTCCTGAATCCTAGGGTTCGAGAAAATCCATGTTTCTCGAACCCAAGGGTTCGGCGAAGCTGGGCTTCCCTGAATCCTAAGGTTCAGGAAATTCCAGCTTCCCGGAACCCTAGGGGTTCGGGAAATATGGTGTTTCCCGAACCGCAGGAATTTCCTAGAAAAAAAATTAAGTAAAACAAATATGTATTTTTTTTTCTTAGAAATTAAATTATTCGAATCCAATACTTAAATAAAAAAATTAAGTATAAAAAAAATATGTTAATATAAAATATATTAATATAATGCATAAAATATGTTAATATAATGTTAATATAAAATATGTTATATTAAAAAATATGTTAATGAAATTACATAAAATAGAAAATATAAAAAAATAAAAGATATGTTCCCCGAACCCATGAGTTCGAGGAACTATTGATTTCCCGAACCCGTGGGTTCGGGAAATCCATAATTAGATTAAACAAATTAAGTAAACAATTATGTATTTGTTTTTTTTTTAAATTAAATTATTTAAGTGCAATATTTAAATAAAAAATAAGTATAAAAAAAACATGTTAATTAGCACTATTTAATTAAAAATTGGGTTTGTCAACTATTTGTATAAAAAATAAAATATAAAAAAATTAAAGATATAAGATTCGGGGAATCATGAATTTTTTCACCGTGCGTTGAAACCTCCGAACTTAAACCCGTTGCAAAATCAAAAATCCAAATTCATTACCTAAAAATTTTGGTAAGACGAAGTAACTCCAACAACAAACTAACAGCATGCGACATAGCAGAGAAGGCGACAACAAGTAGAGAAGGTGATGTGTGGATTGTGGTTGTGCGCGAGGTATGAGATATGTGAAAGAGGGTAATTTTAGAATATAAGTGGCTGTAAAAAGTAATAAAAGTAGTTGATAAGAGTAATTATAAATTCTTTTTATTTATAACTGTGAAGAGTAAAAGTTTGGCTGCGAATAGAATTTCTCTTTGATTAATTGTGATGAAAATTAAAATCACTTTCTTGTGATGCCTGGTGATGTGGTGGAGGGCATAGGACCAAACACAAAGCATCATAAGAAGAGATCTCAATTAAAAAGAATTCCTTAGACGCTAAAGGTTTTCGTAAATTAGGAGAAATCATGTGTGATTTGCTTAATTAGCAGTGGAAAAATAGAAAAAGCTGAAGCATAAAAGGCAATAAACCCCAATAAAATGAATATTAAAAATATCATCTCTCCCTATTTATTCATTCATTTCCGTTTTTTCTCTTAGCTTTTAGCCATTTTGGCTGTAATTAAAGTATCCTAGTACATTTTCTTGACAAGTCATGATTGAGATTGATTATTCCCCTAAAACATTTTAATCCAAACTGTGGCATCTTTTAATCCAAACATTTGTTGAATAAACTAGAAAAGTATAATATTTTCTATAAAGTTGGAATAACATTGACAGGTTGATGATTCCCCTAAAACATTTTTCCCACTCTCTTCTTAAAGGATATTTTACCAAAATTTCAAGAAAAATAATATTTTTTGTTTATAATTTCCTTTAAAGAGTAACGACATTTTGGGTTTGCTGCAACTAACTTCTTACAAATTTATTCACCATGACTTGCATAGATGGATTGAATGAGACTGTTAAAAGAATAGCAGATTTTAGTTGAGAGTTTTCACTTAATGTGAATTTTAACTGTAATTTAAACTTTAAACTGAGTTACCCCTTTTGGTCAATTTGGACTATGATTTCACAACTGATTTTATGTTTTTCCATATTTTAATAACAAATAAAGTTAAAAAAAGAAAAAGAAAAAGGGAATGCATGGTGTGCAAATTCAGATATCTATTTCTAAAGAATTGACATAAACATAATAAAAAAAAGAAGCATTAATCACAAGTCTAGCGTTCGGATAAATAAGGTCAACTACCTAATTAATTCTATCATTTGGTCCATCTCATATCCAAGGATGTTGTGCCATAATGGGTCAAACATCTACTCTAACATGTACACTCAAGGTATCCGACTGAGCCAACATTCGAGAAATTGTCTCGAAATTATCCGAGACACTTATAGAATTACTTGAGATGGTCTAGGCATTGTCCTGGAAAACCACATTAGATGTGGGACATTGTCCCGCATAACTCTAACTTGTGCAGAACCAAGAACACAATGGTACAGGTAGATTTCACAATTGACTCTCAGATTGAAAATAATTGGATTGTAATTAAGTTAATACAATTAATTAATTATGACCATAGTCTCATTGTTATGTCTTTAATTAATTAATCTTTTGTTATTATTATTGTTATCATTAGTTAGGATAAATTTAAACTTAATTTGTAATTAGGCCAATGCAATTGAATCTAGTCAACAAGTTGGGTTAAATACAATTTGTTTGGTCTTTGCAATTTTGGTCCTTGACATTTGGGTTAAGCATGAATTGTGAGGGAGAAGGAGAAGTGATCTACCGATCACAAAGTAGAAGTGAGATGTGCAGCAGCCATTTCAATTTCAACCCTAAGGGTGTATTTGATTGCATTACTTAGAATTTAATTCTAGGTAATGATTGTCTAAAAAATAAAAATCACCCTACCCCCTTGAAAAATGAATTTTATGAAAAAAAAAAAACTTTAAATGCTTGTACCATATACATATTTTTCATAAAAAAATTAAGAGTGTTTGATTACTTTAATAGAAAATATGTATAATAATTACACATTTTCTATGGTAAATATGTGCAATCAAACACACTCTAAGGGTTGATATGGTGGATTCGATGGTGGTTATTTTTTATCTAAAAGATAATATATATATATATCAGGTTTTATTCTTGATTAAAATAAGGACTTGAATTGGTGAGTGTAAGTTATGGGAAGAGTTTTTTTTTTTTTTTGTTCCACTATAAGTATTGTTCTTGAAATATAAACCTTTAGGTTGGCAATTTCAGATTTTGTCTATACCTTTTTTTACCAAATTATAAAATTTTAAGGTGTATATTAGGGTAGTGTTTGTTAACCAAGATATAGATCGGAAAATGTGGGATACGAAAAATATTTCAAACAAAAATGTTTTCCATTGTGTTTTTTAAATTTATCTGGAAAGAAGTCATGTGACTTTTTACCTTGGACTTTTCAAATAAATTTATCTCTCATCCCCTTTTGGATAAATTATCTTGAATATTACAGATAAGTTTGTGTATGCTCAGTTACTAGTGTATATTTATCTTTTAATCCTTTTATTTCTTATGCCTTAATTGTTATGAAAATTCTATTTTCTTCTTTCTCTATCCAAACTGCTCTGAGTGATTGTCTTTCTCTTGCTCAAGTTCTTTTCTCTTAAGACAGTGAAACTAAGACTATTTGCAAGTTTCCTTAGCTTGCGTGCACATCTAAAGAAATATGATCCTTGAATCCTAGAAGTTACATTGTCAAGCCCAATACATTGTGAAATTCTCTTATGGATAATGTTATGCATGCCATAATTTTGATTCTATTGTTGATGTCAAGATTTTATTGTTCAAGTCATGTTTAAAGGCTTATTGAGTTTCTAAAATTTTTAGAGGTATTCTCGTTACTTTTTACTACCTTACTACCTTAATATCACGCATATAATTTGTGTATCTCACATAAGGTAAATGCTTATGTTATTTGTGATGTGCTAGCTAAACACACTATTTAAACACAAATATAATTGATTGTAGAAGCGACCGCCTCTACATCGGTCGCTTCTGCTCCCTATTAAGTCGTGCCATTGTTGTCGATCGATGGCTCCCTTTCTGGTAGTTACATCATCGTCGCCACTACCTATCTAGTCATCTCAGGTTGCCTTGCTCTGTCGCCTTTAACTAGCACCGACGACTGTCAGCCTCCCTCTTCCGACTGCCTTGCCCATCGACAGATGCCTCACCCTACCTTTAATCGTTGGACCTCTTTGCTTTTTCCATTGTTGGTTGTTTCAGCAAACCCAGATCTAATTCAGATCTGACCCAACCCCATTGGCCCACTCTAGATCCGACAGATCTAGATCTATTTGTTTACCCATATTTGCTACCTAGATCCAGTATTCTAGTCTGTTTTCTATTGAAATTTTATTTATCAATCATTTGGCATTATTTGATCTTTGTAATGGCTATCTTGAAGTATGATATTCCATTATTGGATCAGAATATTAGATTTTCACCATGGCAGGTTAAGATGTATGCAATTTTGGTACATATGGATTAAAATGAAGGTGGAGTTATTAAGGTGAATTTATATTGATGAATGTGAGGTCATTAGAGTTAGTAAAGATAGGTTGAGTCTAATCTTGTGGCCTATGTTTTGAGCATAGCTGAAGATATCTACTACAATGAGCGTTGTGTGGATTTGGTTGGTATTTCCCGATGTGTGGATTTCGTTGGTATTCGTTAGGGAGATTAATTCTCCATGATTTTATTGGAAGAAATAATTATAAATAATTTCATATTTGAATTTCATGTCAAGGTGGAGCTTGTTATAATTGTGACCTAGAATTCAAATTCACTTGTGATTAGATTTCCTAATTTGATTATGATTAGGATTTCAAATTTGATGGTGATTAGGATGTTATCAAATTCGATTTTGACTAGGATTTAACTCATAGGGACGAATATCCTCTTGAATCATTTTTTGATCAGAATAGAATTCCCATGTACATCTACAAATGATTTTAGATCTATAAATAGACGTTCAATACCCTAAAATTAGTGAAACTATATCACTATTATAGTAGCAATATCCGATTAGTGATATTTTGTTCTTTTTGCTCGTGATTCTTTTCGATTTAGATTTTTCACGTTAAATTATGTATTCGTTTATGTGATTGATGGTTTGATTGTGGTTTGTTTTTCTTTTTTCTTTTTTTTTCCCTTCACTTACATAGAGGCACCTCTTGTTAGTTTCCATGGAAAGGAAATTAATGGTCGTGGGATATTTGGAGTTAAATTAAAGTTCCACTTGATAATTATTGGAGTGAAATTCTTCTTAGTTTTTTGTTTCCTTATTCACTTTAAGAGTGAAATGAATGAAGGTTTATTTTTAGGAAAAAAAAGAAATGAATGAAGGTTTGGCGGGAAAAATTGCAAGCATAATCTTGTTTTTGAATAATGAAACTTTTCTAGTAGAGCTTAAACAAACCTTCTTTACATGTTCGATCTACAACAAATATTGTCCTGGAATTGAGATTAGCCATAGTAGGGTTGGAACCTAACATCCAATGTTGGATGGGTTCATAATGAATCCACTATCTCCTTACTTCATTCTATCTTTGTAACACCCGAGATTTTTAGACTAAAATATGATGTAATACTCAGGATTTTTAGCTTATAATACTTGAGGAAATATGTCCTTTCAAGGGATTATAGAAACCTTGAGATAAAGGTTCAGTTTTTGAGCCAGTGGCAAAATTGTAAATATTGAAGTTCGGGTAAAAGTGTAATTTACCTAAAATCTTGGGGTATTAACATAATTTATCCTTTCTTCAGGGGCTAAAATGCAATTAAAAAATAGCCCGGGGACTAAGTTGCAAGGGCCTGAGTGCAAATTATTCGAAAAGTTTGGGCCAAGGTGTAGTTTTTGAAAACTTAAAATATCTTATCAAAATATCTCAAACTAAGTAGTTAAAGTAACCAAATATAGCTAACTAGTTAAAGGTGTAATGATGGGAAATGTAGAAAATCAATTAATCATGTGGGAGTAATGATTAGAAATGTAGAAAAATGAATTAAAACACGTAAGATGTAATGATGGAAGTGTTGAAAATGTAATTAAGCATGTGAGGTTCAAAATATCAAGGACACATGGCAAGCTTCCATTGGTCATTAGAAAGATAAGATAAGAACACATGGATATAAATGATTATATGGGACACATGGCACCATTTGATAAGACCACATGGATAGAAATGATTATATAGGATATTTGGCAATGTGAACACTTGGGAGTCATGATGAGTCCCAAATAATTACAAGACACGTGGCAGGTTATGATTTGTTGGGTAATTCTATAAATAGGACCTTTGGGTGAGTTTTGGGTATTCCAAATCAATCGAAGCTAAGTTTATGCCATATTGAGAGGTGTAAAGGTGAAGCCTTAAGGATTCAAATCTCATCAAACCAAGTTGAGGTAAGTACATTATGAACTATTTATGATGTTTAAGCATGACCATGAACTATGTTATGTGGTCCCTCATGTTATGTTAAGTTCACGCAAGTTTCGGGACCGAAGCTCGGTAGCGCAACGCACGAGGGTTCTTACCCCTGCAAGTTGGTGGAACCTCTCATGTCTCCATATGATATGTTATGTTATGTCATGATTTGTTTAAATACATATGATGGTTCTCTTGTACTTACTGAGATTTGCATAATCTCACCCCTTATGTTTCCCCCCTCCCCAGGTGATCATGAATGAGGAGATCGGGACATGGATGTGGAGCGTAATGGCTTGTTTAAAAAAGATTTTCAATAATTTAAGTTTAGTTTCCTTTTGAAACAATGTTTTTAGGGTTGAACTCTGATCTTTTTTTATATGTATGCCATAAAATGTGTCTTGGAATTTTATTTGATTTAAAGAAGATTTGGATTTGGTTTTAAGCTCTGAATTTCTCTATATGGATGTTGTTTCTACCAAGCATATTCACGAAGTCTTTTTGTCTTCTGTCGAAACCATGTTTTCCGTGTCAAACTTTATACATACACTAAACTTGCTTTGAATTTTATTATGTTTTGAAACATTACTTAAGTTTATAAAAGTCTTGTTTCTCAAGTTTTTCTGCGTTAAACCTTGAAGTTCATATGAATATTATTATCATTAAGCATGTAAGTAAGTTATGGGTGTCACAATCTTTCTCTCATTTTTTATATTTCTTTCCAACCTAGATTTGGCTTTAGCTACGATGTTGAATCAAAGATGGCATTCAATTGACAAGTGTTTTCTTAATTATTTTATAATTAGACATAAAGGGAGACGAAAGAGAAAAATAAAGTTAAAACTGTCTATTTAAATCTTTAAGTTTTTACCAATAATAGGGGTGTTACAATGAATATTTGAAAATTGAGGGGTGATTTTTGTAATTCTGCCTACTTTAGTTAGGTGTAGTTAGTGTAATTTACTTTTTATTATATCTGTATATGCAACTGCATTTTATTCTATTTTATTTTATTTTTAAAAATCATTACTCTAAAAGTTGCACAATGAGAGGATATGAGCTTTGTAGTAAAGAATCATTTCAAATGGCAGAATGATATCGACTAAAAGAAAAGGCATCCAACAAGTTGGCAAAATGTTGGCCATTGTTTCTAACCAAATATACTAACAAAATAATAAATATATGTAATATATGAATTATGATGAGAATCTAACTAAAGTAATAGTGGGCCAAAATGTTCTTGGGCATAGTTTCTTTTCCTTTTTCAGTTAATATATGTAATATATGAATTATCACACCTCATAAATATACTAACATCTCTTAGCAAAGATAATAATAATAATAATAATAATAATAATAATAATAATAATACATCCAGGGAGAGAAGTATAGAGAAGAGAAAGACCAATTAATGATCCAATAGTAGTTATCAAAGTTTGTTAGAAAATGAATTTTTTTTCTAATTAAACTGGAACTTCTTAGTCAATCTTTTGCTATGAGATAGGGATTCTGAAAACATAAAAGATGAGATGAAATCTTGGGATGCTTTCAAACATCAAGATAACTTGGAATAATCTGACCAAAACTAGCCAAGAATTGTATATAAATTGAAGTTGGTATTGCCTCCAAGTCCAAGGTTATAGTACTTCTCCTTCACCCTTCCCGCATACAGTGGACGTATTAATCTTTATCTTGATCCATTTTTCATAGCTAGAGTATGCCTTATCACGTGTGGTACAAGCCCAGTAACACCTCTCAACCCTTCATTGAAGCCGATGTGAGGGTCATTTTGAAGAGAAATGACAACATACTGGACTGGGGCGAGATCAGTTAGGCCTTCAAACAACTCGGCGCAATGTGCCCACCATATAGAACTTGGCGCGGCTTCCCTCATGCAGATAGGGATGGAGATGGAAAGATCAGTGAGGCTGAGCTCAAACCCCTCATCAATTACATTCTCTCTTTGAACTATTCACTTAAAACCTAGTCTTGGTTATTATGATAACTATCACTACAACAAGATCGATTCCGCCGATTATATATTTAGCCGTACGCTTGCATCTAATATATATATGTATGTGATATGTCCATATGTTAACTGGCTTGGTACCTCTTTGAAAGTGGAAAACAGTAGGGAGAGGTTGGGTGGACTGGAGTTGTTTGTTCAAGTCAGATTTCATATTAGCATATGCGAGTATGAATAAAGTTATCTATTATGCTGACTTGAGTGATTGCATGGATGCAATCACTCAAATCAAAATGTTTATTAGTTTCTTATCAACATTTGGACCTACTTGACTGTACTCATCGTGAGCTCATTAATTAAAATTGGTATTAGCATGAAGAGAAATTGAGCTCATCAAAGTAACTTTTCAATATGCTAATTAAGAGTCTCATCATCTTGCTTATTTTAGTTTTAAAACTCTTTTACTTGCATAGTCCTACTTGAGTGTGCTCATCATGAGGCCCTTACCATTGAGAGAACCATATTTAGAGCTTTTGTCGAATTCTATAAATTATTTTTCTAACTTTTTTTTTTTTTTTTGTGTTTTGGGACTTTATTTTGGTTTTCAAATAACAATAGTATAAGGTACTCAGAAGTGAAGTTTATTCTATGAGTTTCAGATAAAGGAAAAAAGAAAGCATATATTCCTCAAAGCAATAAACAAATTCAACCATAAATTTTAATAAATTAAAGATTTTGTTTTTGAGAATAGAAATCACTACAAGATTTTTCATTTATTGAAAATAATACATAATTGAGGTTCTAATCTACACACCCTCTAAATTAATTTTACATATTGGATAAAATTATACTCAATTGATCTAATTTAGACTTAATTGTCAAAATTAAAAAGATTGGATAAAATTATAAATTTATGAAAAAAATTAAATTATTTTTATGATTAGACCTTTAGTTTGTCTTGCTAACTAGCCAAATGTTGAATATGATTATTTATGTTTATTAGTTAATATTAATTTTCTTTTTTAATTATTGACCTAGTTTACTAAACTAAATAGTAAAGAGCAAGTCAATAAACCATGTTTCATTGTTTTCCAATAAAATTGATAGAAAAAACTAAAAACCTTCAAAGATTACTTATTTGACCCAAGAAAAATAGGGTGAGAATGAACTTAAAAAGTGAGATAGAGTGTAAGACAAATGAAAAAATGAAGCCAAGCTAACGACTTTGTAAGGCTCCAAATTTTTCCCAACTAATTATAACAGTGAAATATATACTTAGAACATACATTTAAATGAAAACATGATAGCTATGCCCCTGCTCTTGACATACTCCCAAATATCTTTTCGATCAGAATTGCCCTTGCTCTTGACATAATCCCAAATATCATCACTTGCTGGACAAGTCCAAGGTTATTAAACCCTCTCAATGCTTCACTGAAGCCGATGTGAGGACCATTTTGAAGAGAAATGACAAGAACCATGACAACATACTGGACTGGGACGAGATTAATCAGGCCTTCAAAGAACTCGGCGCGATGTGCCCACCATATAGAACCTGGCGCAGCTTCTGTCATGCGAATGAGGATGGAGATGGAAAGATCAATGAGGTTGAGCTCAAACCCCTCATTGATTACATTCTCTCTAAGAACTATTCCCTTAGAACCTAGTCTTGGTTATTATGATAATTATCACTACAACAGAATCGGTTTCGCCGATTATATATTTAGTCACATGCTTGCATCTAATATATATATATATATATGTGATCTGTCCATATGTTATCTGGCTTTGTACCTCTTTGAAAGTTGAAAGCAATAGGGAGAGGTTGGGTGGAGTTGTATGTTCAAGTCAAATTTCATACTACCATATGTGAGTATGAATAAAGTTATCTATTGTGTCCCGTAATGAGATGTTGATTCAGTAGTTGTATCTATCGCATGGATGCAATCACTCAATCAAAATGTTTAGTTTCTTGTCAACATTTGGACTTAATATAGTGAGATATGATAAATTTATAGACTAACTTGAGACAACTAAGACCAATTAAAATTGGTATTAGCATGAAGAGAAATTAAACTCATCAAAGTAACATTTCAACATGCTAATTAAGAGTCTTTGTGATCTTGTTTATTTTGTTTTTAAAACTCTTTACTTGCATAGTCCTACTTGAGTGTGCTCATCAGGAGGCTTTTACCCTTGAGAGAACCATATTTGGAGCTTTTGTCCAATTCTATAAATTATTTTTTCTATTTTTTTTTTTTTTATGTTTTGGGGATTTATTTTAGTTTTCAAATAACAATAATATAGTGTACTCAAAAGCGAAGTTTATTAGTATATGGTACTCAAAAAACAAAAGTTTATTATGTGAGTTTCAAATAAAGGAAAAAAGAAAGCACGTATCCCCAAGGCAATAAACCAATTCAACCATAAATTTTAACAAATTAAAGATTTTGTTTTCCAAAATAGAAATCATTACAAGATTTTTCATTTATTTGAAAATAATAAATAAGTGAGGTTCTAATCTAAATCATCATGAATATACACCCTCTAAATTAATTTTACATATTGAATAAAATTACACTCAATTGATCCAATTTGGACCTAATTGTCAAAATTAAAAGGATTAGATAAAATTGTAAATTCACGAAAATAATTGGATTGTTTTCATGATTAGACCTTTATTTTGTCTTACTAGCTAGCCAAATGTTGAATATGATCATTTATTTTTATTAGTTAATATTAATTTTCTTTATTAATTATTAACCTAGTTTACTAAACTGAATAGTAAAGAGCAAGTCAATAAACCATGTTTCATTGTTTTCTAATGAAGTTGATAGAGAAAACTGGAAACCTTCAAAGATTATTGGTTGACCCAAGAAAATTAGGGTGTGAATGAACTTAAAAAGTGAGATAGAGTGTAGAACAAACGAAAGAAAGAAGCTAAGCTAACAACTTTGTTCTACTACTCCATCTCATAAGTTCTCTAATCTCAACCTTGGAACTCGTGGAAGAAAAGGAAAAGTTTCCTTCCTACATTTTGTTGAACTTCAAGCCATCTTCTTCCTCCATGCATTCAATTTTTAATTGATATATATATATATATATATACACACATTTTTATTTTGGAGAACACTAGTAAAAAGATAGGTTTGTTAGAGTGATTCTATTGCACAGGAATTGTCAGGGCCTGCTCCCGAATTTTCCTGCTAGCATAGGAAGTCTGACAGAAGATCCATTCAAGATAGATACAGATACAAAAAATCACTCAAAATTTGCCAAAACTTTCTTTTAATTTCCATATTTTCTCACTACCAATAAGAGCTATAATAAATATTATACATTCTTTACATCATCATCTCGGGCTTACCACCCATATAATTTCAAAATAAAAAGGGCACTATAGGGCTTTGAACACAAAATGAAACTATAATACCCCAAATCTTCATGAAATTTTTATGTAATTTAGATGAGTTTGAAATACCGAAAAGTGACTTGATGATAAAAATAAAAAAGAAAAAAAAAGACAAAAATTGCAACATGAGGCATGGCCGCCACACCTGCCACCGTTGCTATCAAATCAGCAACCAGGGCATGACAAAGCCTGGTATGGATGTGGGGGTGGTCTCTAGCTCACGTTACCCCTTGTGATTGGTTGAGAGAGGCTCGGATTTGGCTATAAATAGCTGAGTTTTGGTTGAAAATTTTCATCAAAGTTTATAAACTTAGATCGAGAGTTTGGGAAGGAATTGGAGCGTTTTGATAAGGGGCTTTTGTTCCTTAGGTTGTGAGAAGCAATTCTGGAGATTTTGAGAGTTTTTGGAGTGGTATAAGGGGTGTTTTCGCATTTGGCCGCATATATATATATGTATATATATACATATTGAGTGAAGGTTGAAATCGAGTTGCAGAGTGATCGATCGAAGGATCTAATAAGGGGCTTTTGGTCGCGAGGCTATGGGTAGCTAATCTGGAAAGTTTCGTGTCAATCGGAGTTCGAATAAAAGGTCAATTTGATTCGCCGGAGTTTGGTGGCGGGTGACTTGGGCGGGCTATTTTCGGCCAAATCGGAGGGCTTCCAGTGGTTTTTTCGACAAAGAAAGGTATCATTGGGATCGAATAAGGGAGAGGAGCAGCCTGGTGTCATCGCTTCGATTTTCCGGTGTGCCGTCGCCAGAGAAAATGATCGGAGGTATTTTTTGTATTTTTTAAATGCTAAAATTATAAATAATTCGAGAAAAAATAGAATTAAAGGAAATAAAATTCTGAAACAATATCCAGAAATTCAAGGAAAATGAATAGTTTATTTTGATGAATTTTTATCTTGTTATCTTGGAAATTTCTTGAGGAGATAATTATTTTAGATTTTTGAAGGGAAAGGTAAATGGAAAATAAATATGAGAGATTTTTATAAAATTATGAGAAAATTCAAGAAGGATAAGGAATTTATTTTATGAGTTTTGGTGATTTTTCTTGAAGTATATTTGAAGTAAATCAAGGAGAAATAAATTTTCTCAAGAAAAAGTAATTATGAAAATTTGAGAAAATAGGAGAAAAATCTGAAAAATTTCCAGAAAAATCCACAGGCTTATAAATATTGTTTTATGAAGTTTTGTGGAGAAAAATTTAGAAAAATACTTGAAGAGGTATTTACTTGAAATTATTGAGAGAAAAATAGGAAGAAATTAGAGAAAAATAATGAGAAAATTGGGAAAATAGATATTGATTTCCCTTTGAATGCATACAATGTCTAGGGTATCGTTGAGGCTCCAGGTTGAGTTATAGTACACCTGGCACGAGAATCGAGGCAGGGCACAAGGATCGAGGCAGTGCACAAGGATCGAGGCAATCCGAATACATTCGAGGTGAGTGGTTCTACCGAAAAAACTTGTTTGTGGCATGTGAATGGTTTACTGTGATTGTTCATCCCCATAACTAGGTTTATTGTGATGGTTGTCCAAACGATTATTTATACATGTATTAAATTTCGTACGGTAAATTGCATACATTGAGATGTTGATTTTATGTCATGCATGTTATGATTTTTGGCATTGGCATGTTATGTGTTGCCCATGTGGGACATGGGTTGTTAACCTGTGACATAGCCTCGAGTGACAACACTCGGGATGCGCACTAGGAATTAATGCTATGTGACCCACTTGGGACGGGGCTGAGACGGACCTCACCCTATGGTACTCAAGTGGCGGGGCTGAGAGTGGACACCACCTCGGTTGTTGGCTCAAGTGGAGGGGCTGAGAGTGGACACCATCCCAGGTTCCTTTAAGCAATAGCATTAATACCGAGGTATCGTTAATTCCGGGGATAGTGCTGATATGATACTCTTGGGGCTAGGGTTGCGTCCAATTTGGAATGCTTTTTAGTAGGAGCGTAATGCCTAACAATGACAATGGGGTGATTCTCGGGTTCACATGTCAAGGTTGTCCCTCTTAAACAAGATTGTGTTTGCCAATGGGTCGATGTGGTTGTGTCGCCTTTAGAGAGATTGCATTTTCCCTGATTAGGGCTAAGTGCTATGTGGGATTCTCTTAGGCTGGGGCATGTTAGGATTTGTCAGTTTTCTATATGATTTTGCATATATTCATGAAAATATTTTTGAACTCTCACTTAGATGATTCAGCATCTAATTTGGACTATGTCCCTGGAATATTCAAACGTTCCAAGTGAAAGCAGTGGCGCCAAGGGAAAGGATGTCGTCGAGATGTAGCTGTTATGTTTAGTTTTCATAGGTCTTTGTCTATGATTACGATGTTCAAAGATTATGTAATTAATATTTTGATATTTTCATGTGAAACATCGATTTGGTTATTTATCTGTAAAATGAATTTGTCGATTATATATCATTGAGGTTTCGATCTTGCTTCCGCTGATGTGATTGATAATACCTGTCTTAGTCTATTAATTTTTAAATTTTGATATGCTGAGAAGGTATAATCGGGATTGTCGGGAAATGAATATGATGAGGGTATGTATATTGAGAGACTTATGTTGTATGTATGATGTTGAAAAAAAAAATATTCCCTAAATCTCGAGGTAATACACGTTCTAGGAAAACGGGGCGTTACAGAAACCCTCTACTCATGCCGTCAAAATTACACACATAGATCTTTAGGTCGGGACATCTCTGTACACATCTAACCAGAACTCGCCCCATATATTTATCTTCCACTTTCCTGCAATGATAAAAGAAACAAAGTGAGCCACAAGCCTCAGCAAGTATATAGCAAAGAAAGCATCAATAGAACGATATATGAAGGAATGAACAACTCAGAGCCAAAGGAAGAATCATTACCCGACATATAGACATCGATTGGGTTCATGCCTTTTACACTTGACAAGCACACCCTCAAAGAAAATATGATTTCTTATATTTCATCAAAACACATGTTTTCCTAAATTAAGCCATAAGACTCGACAAGTGTATAGAACAATGAAAAATGAATATGATCAGGTTTTCCTTGACATCTTGCATATCATGTTGTATAAGGAAACACATGCCAATCTCATATACATAAACAACATACAATCCATGCCATGTGGTTATATAACACGGTACCCAACCATAATATAAATGCATAGATGCACACATATGGTCCTTGGGGTCCACATAAAATGCAGACACTGGCACCCAAGCACCGGTATACAAACCTGCCAACAGCCCAAGATGAGTTACCAAATCAACCACATGAGCCAAAGGCTCCCATACCACATCCATAGATATCATATCCATCACTAGAGTCATCATGTGCCATAACACTCACAATCTCATCAAGGTTACAAGATGCTGTGGGCCTCCACCCACAGTCTTACGCATCACAAGATCCAGTTATTGTAGGCCTCCACCCATAGTCTTACGCATCACAGGATCTAGCTACTGTGAGCCTTTACCCACAGTCTTACGCGTCACAATCACAAGCCTGTTAGATATAAGCCCTTAAGACCAGTTCTAGTGACATAATAGGGCTTAATCTTATAATTCTTTTAAACCTTATTTAATGGCAAGTTTTATGTTTAATTTAATTTGTAATATGATTTGAATTGAACATATAAATATCCTTTAGTATAATAAGGAGTGGATACCATTCTTAATTGTTAAGAATAATCGAGACGGATAATCCACAATACGTTATACTATAAATATGTTCCTGGCCATAGAGTTCCTAACTTGGATAATTAGTAACTCACAAAGGCCGGCATATCATCTTCCTCCTTGTTCGGTATAAGATACCGAAAGACAAGATTGGTGGGTCTCGTACCACTCTATATAAGATACAAAAGGAAGACGAGTGGATGCTCGTTATAGGAACGAGTTCACTGAACGAGACTATTAATATTGAATCACATGGGTTTTATCTCACGGGTCAATGATTCAATATTAACTACGGATTTGCATTAGTCCTTAGACCTGAGATAACATGGATATCTGTGTGTTAGTGGATTAGGATATCAGCGATATTATATAGCTGTCCTAGTCAGGGATAGCCGTACATATCTATGTGCCTAGTTCAGTGACACACGAGGTATGTGTGCATCAGACATGGAATCTATCATCTTGAGATATACGAGGAGGATATCCTATGCGATCCAGTAGTCACTTGACGATAAATCCTTGGCCAAGGTAATATGATGACGGAATTTGGATTCCGTAGAGGTTGTGTCATATTAGTCAAGTGTGATTATTGGATTTGGTCATACGACGAGATCGAGAGATTTGACTTGCTGACCGTGATCTCATATCTCGTCGGGATATAGTATGATAGAGGGATTGTATTGCAAGGCAGCGTAGTGTAAGGTTCACATTCCCGCTTTACATTAAATTGGGTAATCATGACATATTGCTAGATGTCACTCATGATTTACGAGAATTAATAATTGATTAATTCTCGTTGCCAATTTAATTGTGAACCCAGAAAGTCCCACCCAATAGAAATCGTTTTAAAAGAAAAAGGGGGCAAATTTAGTAATTATGGAATTACTAAATTATAAGTGCAATTATTTAAGAAATAAGAACAATTAAATAAGTAATATGATTATTTATTTTGGATTGGGCTTTTTGCTAGCACCTAAAGTTCAGCCCAATTAGCACTTAGGGTTTTAGGGTTTCTTGTCTATAAATATAACATTAAACCCAGAATCCGATCAATCAATTCGTTGGATCAAAAACGAAAATTTTAGAGAAAATTTTCGTGTCCCTTTTTCTCTCAAGTCTATTGAAGTCTTGACGGTTTCGGGTGGACCAACTCGGCATCTCACACGTGGGAGATATCAGGCGGGTTATCAACTACAAAATCAGATTTCGTTTCGAGGTAACTTTTCGCTTTTGTGTCTTCGATTTAACCGTAAGATTTGAAAAACATGATACCAATAAAATCAGATTTTATTTTCCGCTGCATATGATCAGATCATGTTTTCTAACAAATCCAACTTCCATCACCATTACCACCATGCAATGCAACATGTAAGGAATGCAATGGCTCTTGCAACATTGACGTGATGGCAATGCCCCCATAAGCCAAGCATCAGGCTATACTACGCCCACATAGGAATTCACACACACAAATACTCTAATGCATATGCTCGCCTAACATACACAAGTTAGAACTCACAGGCCAACTGTGTCATGCCAATGCTCACACTTCCATCACATACAAAGCATGACCCCCAATGAATGCAACCCATGACCCAACATCATAATGCGAGGCAAAATAACACATAATGCCATGCAACACAACCACAACCTTAACCAACTCAAATCATAACCAAAATATATGATATTATATATCAAATCGAATCCCTCAAAGTCTAGTTTACAATGGTTCAAATGGATCTCAATTTTGACTTCTATATCAAAAGTTATGACCAAAATAGTACAGCATGCGCAGTGTTGTAAAAAAAAACATTAAGTCAACGTTAGGGAAAATAAGTCGATCAAGGCTAAGTTGACTTATCTAAAAATAAGTTGACTTGATCAAGAACTAGGCAAAATGGCCAAAAACTAGCCTCTGTCAAGTTGACTTAACCCAAAATGAGTCGACTCAACACACCCAGAACACACGAAATGGACACCAAACACCCCAAAAATTCCAATCTAGCTTCTTAACCCATAAATTCCATTCCATGAAAGAAAAATGGGGTGAACAAACCCTAACGAAACCATTTTTAAGACATCCAGCGATAATTAAATGAAAGCCCACAAAAGTTTTCTTTAAAAATATAAACAAAACTTACTTATTTCAAGAAAATAACTCCAAGAGTTTGGGAGACCATTACAAATTAATGGCAACAAGATTTAAGTTTTTACATCAAAGAGGAAAACAAGGAATAAGCTTGCCAAAAGAAGAGAACTTGCACAAACCATTAAAAAAAGAGAGTGCAAGAGAACTTGCCTTTAAAGATGCTTGGAAGAAGAAGCAATCCACTAGAAGCTTAAACCCTCACCTCTTGAATCTCCAATTAAGAAGAATGGAGGAAGAAAAAGAAAATAAGAAAAAGAAGAAGAACATTCGGGAGAGAGGAAGAGAAGAAGCAAGAAGAAGAAGAACTGAGGAATAGAGGAGGAATGGGAGAGGAGTGGCTTTCACGCCACCTCCAACTACTCCCCAACTTTTCTCTTCCTATTTTTCCCCTTTATACAACATACACTCCACTAAATATCTAAGCCCCTCTTGGTCATTTGCCTCTTTTTTCCTTCTTTTTTTTTTCCCATTTTCCTTTTTACTCATTAATACATATCAGTTCATACACATGGGCCCAAAGCCCATTTCACTAACCCAACTCAAAGTGACCCATTTCTATCATAGGCCCCAATCAAAATCATTCCCAATTAATTAAAAACATAACCCACTAATACATGGGCTTAGGCCCAAATGGGCAATCCAATCCATTAAATTAAACACATAATTTACTTACATACATTTTGCCACAAAAATATTTCTCACAATTAATTTAATAGGGGAAAAATCTCCCATGCCCAAAAATAAAATATTAATAAACTCATAAACCCACTAACGGGTCTTTACAAGAATCTTCAAAGAAATTATTATATCTTTGAGAACAACATTGTAAAATCTAGTACAAAATAGGGCATTTTTTTCTCTTAAGAGTGCACATTGATGTACCCTAATCTTCACTCAAGCTATTTCTATCATTTTTTCCTTTTAATTTCCCATGAGTTATTATTTAAATTCTTATTGAGTTAAAAAAAATTGATTTGCATTTGTGACGACCCAGAATTTTCTTAATTTTTAATTACAACTAGCTAACAACCCAAATATGGGCTGGGGTTCTGCCCCAAAGTAATACAACAACAGAAGCAAAATGAATATGAAACACACCACTCAAGGGCTTAATCATACATAACAACACAACAACCAATCAAATCAAACAAACCACAATATTCGAGCCCCTGATCATAACTCGTACCCCAAGGATCTTTTCGGTCGAGATTGCCTTGTACACAGGGCCACCTAAGACTGACACGCCAAACAATCTATGTAACATCCCGCATTGAGTGATAGGAAGGACCTGATCAACTTACCCTGTTGAGCCTAAGCGAACTTTTCAAGGGTCACCCATCCTTGAGCTACCTAGCTCAAGCATGTTTAACCCGAGAGTTTGTTATCCACATTCATCTCAAAAAGTATCCACCTGGTGTTGTTTTTTTCCTTACTATCCTCGATATATATACTAGTTTCTCTGGAGTCCCTTCTTAAACCAGACTTTGGGCTCTCGGGGTATTACATTCTCCCCTCCTTGAGCACATGATGTACTCGTTATGTGACCTTATAATTAGTCCCGGATCTTCTCCTCTTTAGGGGCTGCCATCCTAGAAGCCTACCAGGAGTCGCTCCTTGTTCAAGCCCTCACACCCTAGAGCCACTTCCTGCCCTCATTGGATCGCCTTCTCCAAGGGTCGGCTCTAATACCACTTGTAACAGTCCGCATCGAGAGATATGAAGGACTTGATCAACTTACCTTGATAGGCTTACGCAAACTTCCTAGGGGTCACCCATCCTTGAGCTACCCTAGCTCAAGCACGCTTAATCCGGGAGTTCTTTACCAATTCAGCTCAAAAAGTATCAGCTGGTGTTGTTTCCTTCCTTACTATCCTCAATATATATACTAGCTTCTCTAGAATCCCTTCTTAGACCTAACCTTGAGCTCTTGGGGTATTACAGTCTAGCCACGGCATTTGCTCCTACACCTAGAATGATGGTAAAAACAAGATGAGCCACAAGGCTCAGCAAGCATAACAGAGGAATAAAAGTTAAGTTGGGTATATACCTCCCACATTGGAATACATCCCACCAAATGTAAGTAAGACAAAGATAAAGCTAGAAGTAAACCATACTCGAAATATGCCTCGCAACATAACAATGATAATGCTGGGAACACATCCCTCACCTAGAATACACCCCACGAAGTGAAATGCCACATATGAAAATGTCACACCATACCATGCAACAGGATACCCAATACTCAACAGAAATATACCACATCACATAACGGTTGTTGAGGCTCACATAAGAAATGCACATCTTGGCACCCAAGTCCTAGCATACAAACCTGCCACAGCTATGACAGACTGGCATAAGATACATGAGCCCGAGGCTCCCATAATACGATCCACATGAGCCCGAAGCTCCCATCACAACCACATACCGGAGTTGCCAAGTCATAGCTATCTATAGCCCAGCTCTCACTCATAGCTATCAAGGGTCAACTCCATACCACAATCCATATCAAACGGTAACCATGCAATGCAATAAATAATAAATAATAAATACAATGGCTTTTGTAGCATTAACGTGATGACAGGGCCCCCATAAATCAAGCATCATACCATGCTACACCCATATAGGAACTCACACATGCAAAATACTCTAAATCCACATGCTCTCCTAACATACCCAAGTTGGCACTCAATAGGCCAACCAGGTCATGCTAATGCGCATACTCCCCAACATGCCCCCAGTGAATGTAACCTATTCCCATGTGCCACACATTATGATATGCACAACATCAAGAGTGGGAGTCCAGCAGTACCACCTTGCCCGACCTGTCTATAGTTTATCGTAACAACTGATAAGTGGCGCTCATACATCCAGCCATTGACTGCCACGACCAAATGATCGACAGTTAGTAACTTTTTACCCCACATCTTATAACTCACACAAGAAAATCTTGAGTCTCCCGATTACAACAACTCACCTTGGAAGGTACCCACAACCACATCTAACTCACTAAGAACCTAACCCCAATCGGGTTCAGCATCATTCCCAAGTAAGTAAGGGCGATACAATACCCCACAAGCACTTACCGAATTAAACCCTAGAAGTCTCATATTTAATTTAATTTAATAAAATTCACACAATAAATGTCCATAACGTACATAAATAATTCCTAGAACCAAATCAGGTTAAAAAATGAAATGAAATCCATAAATTGAAGGAGACTCGCAAGGGAGTAAGGAGTTTGTCTTTAATTAATTGATTATGGTGCTAATACGCCCACACGTCGCTAAATTAATACATGCTGTAGAATAGTTTAATTCAACCAAAATTAGTAAAATCACACCCTAAATTAAATTTCAACCATCCAATACTCCTAGTATAATTTTCCTTACCTAATTATTTAAACCTCAATTATACTAATTTTTTTTACCATTTCTCTTGAATTTCCTCCAATTTTCTTCACCTTTGCGCGTTCCTTCTTCTCATTTTCTGCTTAATTTCTCCCAATTTCTCATGTTGATTGCCGCTTAAAAGGGGCAAAGGAATGGGCCACCAGAGGCTGCCGCGTGGCAGCCCAGCTAGTGCCACCGCCCAGCCCTAAAACAACTTCGTTTTAGGGCAAGAAAAATTCAGGCATTTTTCTAGCCGCACTTGAAGCCCAGCTCGATTCCGTAACATCCAATTGGCCACCCACGTGCGCAACCACCTGTGGCAGCTGCCATCCTCAATCATTTTGCACACAATATTAAACTTAAAGGAACCTCCACTCACTTCCAAAACTTACAATTAGACCCCACACTTCTAGAAATTACCACTTACACACCAACTATTAATAACTCTTATACCCTCAAATTCCACTAATTACTTGTCCATCTCTTTAATACAAAATAAATTAATATTTCCTTTAAACCCACAAATATTCAATAATCACCACAAATACAACAATTAATAATCATTAACCATTCCCATTTTAAATTAATAATTATTAATTGTTCCCGAATTACCAAGATGTTACAACATTAGTCTTAAAATATATTTTTCTAACCATTTAGAGTAGAAATGTAAGGTTTCTCTTAATATTTGCTAATTGGTTAGAAATGGCATATGAAGATTATGCATCTTGAAAGCATGACCAATTTACTAGCAAGAATTTTAGGGGTTAGTAACAACAATTAAAATTTTGGTTGTCTATTTAGAATTATATTGTTATTCATAATGCACTTAAAAAAGGAGAAAAATTGTCAACTTAAAGAATACTATTGATATTGTGGAAACAAAAAAGTTAACAAAACCCAGTGAAGGGTCTAGTAGTATGTAAAAAGAGATATGAAGATAAAGATGTGGGTCTAAAAAGATATGGTGCAAAAAATTGTTTTAGACTTTCAAATGGTTGATAACAAACCCTTTATGTATTAAGTGAATTTGAAAATATTTTTTTTGAATTTAGGCTAAAAGGTGTTGAAGTAAACCAGGCTTTACTTGTTACTTCTTTGATTAAAGGTTGTATTCTTCATGGAATGAATTTGCTAAGATGTTAAAACAAAAATCTAAAGATTTTTCTTTTATTAATCTTTTGATTTCTATAAGAATTGAAGAAGGCCATCGAAATTTTCAGAAATAATCCTTAAATCCTAGTTTTTGTGCAAGAACAAATATGGTGAAAAATATGCATAAGGCTAAGTCTAATAATTTTAAAAATATATATCTTTTAAGACTAATAATAACAATAAGGTGAAAGGGAAAACAACCAACTAGAATAAGATAGCTTCCTACTGGGTGTGCAAGAAAACAAATCACAAGGTAAGAAATTGCTACTATAGAAAAGGGAAACCTCCCAAAGACTATGTTTCTCATTCTGCTTTGAAACCATAAGCTAATATGGTTTTTGTGGGGGACAATTCATCCAGCCTAACTATTAGGACTTAGATATCATAACTATAAAGTTGGATGATACTAGTGAGGTTCTAATCTTAGGAGAAGAAAAAATAATTTTGAAGTTTACCTATGGAAAATCTTTCTATTTTGATTGGGCATTACATGTTTCCACAAATAGGGAGAATCATACTAGTGTTTTTATGTTAATTTAACATGGTTTTAAATTGGTTTTTGAATCAAATAAAGTTGTAATTACATGGTATAATACATCAGTTCACTTCATCGCATACAACTCAATTTAATGGACTTGTCATGAGAATCTAATATTCCAGTCTAACAATGGAATATCATATTTTAAGATTGCCATTACTAAGATCAAATAAGACCAAATAATGTCAAACAATTGATAAATAAATGTCCAATAGAAAATAGACTAGTGATATGCCCTGCAAACTTGGAGTATTACAAGACCTAAAAAAGTTGTGAAACATGGACATGAAGCCCAAAGGCCCAACGGGTTGTAGGAGGTTAAACAAATAAGCCGAAGGAGCAAGAGGTCAAGCAGAGACCAAGTGGGGAGGGCCCACTCAGTTATACCGAGTGGGTACGACACTGCTTTGGTTTCTCAAGAATAAATTTCCCATATGAGCTTCGATTGATCTGATTCAAAGTCCTATGGAAAGATAAGAGAATTATCTACAACTTTCATGTTTTGAGTTTTAAGAGCTTTGAGCTGAATCAAGGTGTAAATTGGGCATGAAGTCGATGCACCTGCACTATCAAAGCTCGGAGTCAAGTATTGAAGTAAGATGGATCCGAACCAAGACAAAAGCCAAAAAGAAGGCATGAACGAGTGGCCCCTCACTCGGTCATGGGGAGATCAATTTCCCACAACTTTTCGTGACCCCACTCGGTTATGCCAAGTAGGTATGATACTGCCTTAGTTTTTTGGCCATAACTTTCTCATACGAGTTCCGATTGAGCTGATTCAAAGTCTTATGGAAAGCTAAGAGAATTATCTACAACTTTAATGTTTTGTGTTTTGAGATATTCGAGCTGAATAAAGGTGTAAATCTGGATTGAAGTTGAGATATGGGAACCACTCAAAATCGAGCCAAGGAAAAGGGCAAAAGAAGGCATGATCGGGTGGCCCCCCCACTCAGTCATGACCGAGTGGCCCCCCACTCGGTCATGGTCGAGTGGGCTTGGGCCAATCTCTCATATTTTCCCTCTCGGATGGGCCGCGAAATCATCAAAATGGGCCGTGAGATTCTCGCCCTGATTCTCGCACGTCTTCTCTCTCTCCTCCGCTATAAATATGAGACCATGCCTTCATCACAAGGTACGCAATTTTGAGTAATTGAAGTACAATTTTCTCATTTTCTCTTGAGATCTGACTCAAGCATCGGAGGGTTTGCGTGGGGACCGCCACCCGCGTCCTAACGGTGCTCCCGTTTTGTAGGCCACTCGGTCACCAAGGCCACTCGTTATCTTCAGGCCACTCGTCATCAAGGCCACTCGTCACTAAGGCCACTCATCTCCAAGGCCACTCGTCACCAAGGCCACTCAGTCACCAAGGCCACTCGTCACCAAGGCTACTCGGTCACTAAGGCCACTCGGTCATTTTAGGCCACCAGATCATTTTAGGCCACCAGATCATTTTGGGCCACCAGATCATCAGCCCACCAGATCATCAGCTCTATTAGATTATCAGATCTGGACCTTTACCAGATCCAATTGCTTGTCAAGATTCTCATCAGCAAAGAAACGACTCCCAAGACTCTTGTGTCTATCCGCAATTAAAAATAGATTGTTGTATTTTGGCAACAACAATTGGCGCCGTCTGTGGGAAACGCAAGACAAAAAGTCAACTTAAGAATGGCAAACACCTGTGGACACCGACGAACTCTCTCTCAAGACGTAGAAACATGCCTACCACCATGGAACTCTTAGCAACAGGGAGCACCTCCCACTATTCCCGATTCTCACCCACAAGGAGCACCTCCTCCCCCTCATAATGCTCAACCACAAGGAGGTGATTGCTCCATTTCCCCCAGCCAGCAGATGGGGAACCAATCAGTCCCACATCCACTTAACATCAGCTTAGGGCCACTTCCTACTAATCAAGCTGGGACTTCACGACAGCCACCTGCGTATCGTCCCGTGGGAAGAGTATGAAGCATTGAGACAAAAACACATTGAGGGCATGTTGGCACTTCGAGACATAGCTGGTATACTCCAAGGTATGATGCCTAGAGGGACGTTGTCCGATACCTTGAAAAAGTTTATGCCACCACCTAAGCCTCAGCCCGAGGTGGGAGCTGATTCCTATCGAGAGGACACTCCCAATTCTCATTCCCGATCCACTCCTCATCGAGAAGATAGATCACCACCACCAAGGAAGAGTCCTCATGCCATGCCCCAAAGAAATGAGAGCTCACAAAAGGAAAATAGGGCTAGAAGTGCCCAAAGATGGAGATACCATGAAACTAGGGCCGGTACGTCAACAAGATATGATAACCAAACAACAGCAAGTATACAAGATGACATGAAAAGGGTAGTTGAAGAAGTACTTGAACGAAAGAAATTGATCCCAGCCACGGAGGAGCAACAACGCAGAAAATGTCCGTTTACTACAGATTTATTGGATAAGCCACTGCCTAGAAAATTCAAGATGCCCTAAATCACCCCCTATTTTGGCAAGGACGATCCTTATGATCACATTCAAAGCTATGAGTCGTTGATGATATTGCACGGATGGGACGATGACATAATATGCCGAGCTTTCTCCTTAACTCTATCAGGGCATGCCCGGACATGGTTCAACAGTTTACCTAAGGCCTTTATCTCTTCATTCGGTCAGCTTAGAACGGAATTTGTTACGGCATTTATGATTAATAGTCGAAGAAAAAAGGATGTCACATACTTGCTCAGTATTCGACAAGGGAACAAAGAAACTCTGCCTCAGTATGTGGATAGATTTCGGAATGCGACCCTTGAAGTTCATGATTTACCAATTGCAATGGCAGTGTCTGCTATGTTACACGGAACAGGACTAACCCCCTTACAAGAATCATTATCTTTGGACCCACCAACTTCCCTAGAAGATTTGTTTACTAGAGCAAATAAATACGTGCTCCATACGGAAGTTATGAGAGTTGTAGGTGGGAATGAGGGTAGAGAGCGAAAAAGGAAGGAAAGCGATGTTGAAGAGGACTCCAGGCGGGTTAGGAGATCAGATATACCTCAGCCCCAGTTCCACCATTACACCAAACTTCTCCAACCTCGGTCAACCATACTTGCAGCCATCGAAGGGTCGGGTCTCATTAAACTCCCAAAAAAGGTTGACCATCCCATGGGGAAAAATAGAGAAGAATATTGTAGATATCACAGAACCCGTGGTCATTGCACTGACCAATGCCAGGAGTTAAGAGATCAGATTGAGATGCTAGTTTGTGAAGGACATCTTCAAAGGTACGTACAGGTCAAAGATAGTGAGCCTCGAAGAGGAGAAGATAGACAGGAAGAGAGGGAGAGATCAAATCAGAGATGTCAAGAGAGAGGAAGGGATTACGAAGAGAATCCACCTCTAGACAATGAACCAGTTCATGAGCCCATACATGTCACCTCGGTCGGTGAACTATGGCAGGGGACTCCTCATATTCCATCAAGACAAGCCACGAAAGGACATACCCTTAGAAGAACGCAGTCATCCACCATTAATGCCATCAAAGAGAAAACTGGGAGCAAAATTCAGACACATTGAAGAGAGCCTATGTTAAAGAACGAGAAACTACACATTTCGTGCTCAGAGGCAACAATAAGACCCAAAATGAAACAGTGGATGTACTCACTTATTTCAAAAAATGTAAGTGTTTTCATCACACATTGCTTTGTAAAAGTTTGTTTGTTATGCTCTGCTTACAGGAAAAATCAACTCAAGCATGTTGTCCCGCTCATGGCCCGACAATGAGGGAAAAATAAACTCAAGCCCGTTGCCCCGCTCACGGCCCGGCAACGAGGGAAAAATAAACTCAAGCCCGTTGTCCCGCTCACGGCCCGGCAACGAGGGAAAAATAAACTCAAGCTCGTTGTCCCTCTTATAGCCCTATAACGAGGTAAAAGTACATTCAAACCCATTGCCCCGCTCATGGCCCGGCAATGAGGTAAAAGTACATTTAAGCTCATTGTCCCGCTCACAGCCCGGCAATGAGGTAAAAGTACATTCAAGCCCATTGTCCCGCTCACAGCCGGGCAGTGAGGTAAAGGTACATTCAAACGCATTGCCCCGCTCATGGCCCGGCAATGAGGGAAAAACAAACTCAAGCCCATTGCTCCGCTCACAACCCGGCAATGAGGGGAAAATAAACTCAAGCTCGTTGTCCCGCTTATAGCCCGACAATGAGGTAAATGTACATTTAAGCCCATTGTCCAGCTCACAGCCCGGCAATGAGGTAAAAGTACATTCAAGCCCATTGTCCCGCTCACAGCCCGGCAATGAGGTAAAAGTACATTCAAACCCATTGTCCCGCTTATAGCCCGGCAACGAGGTAAAAGTACATTCAAACCCATTGCCCCGCTCATGGCCCGACAATAAGGGAAAAACAAACTCAAGCCCGTTGCCCCGCTCACGGCCTGGCAACGAGAGAAAAATAAACTCAAGCCCGTTGTCCCGCTTATATCCTGACAACGAGGTAAATGTACATTCAAACCCATTGCCCCGCTCACAGCCCGAAAATGAGGTAAAAGTACATTCAAGCCTGTTGTCCCGCTTATAGCCCGGCAACGAGGTAAAAGTACATTCAAACCCATTGTCCCGCTTATAGCTCGGCAACGAGGTAAAAGTACATTCAAACCCATTGCCCCGCTCATGGATCGGTAATGAGGTAAAAGTACATTCAAACCCATTGCCCCACTCACGGCCCGGCAAGGAGGTAAAAGTACATTCAAGCCTGTTGCCTTGCTCACAGCCCGACAACGAAGGAAAAATGAACTCAAACCCATTGTCCTGGTCACCACCCGACAACAAGGGAAAAGAAAGTGCAAATTTACTGTCCTATGCACAACACCATAACTGGGAGCAGAATCAAACTCATTGTTCGGTGTAGAGTTAGAAATCTATGGAAAGCGAACTTACTAGTATATCTACCTCATACTTCTGCAAAGGAATTGAAAATCACTAGAGCCCAGAAATTTAAAAGCACAAAGTGAAAACAAGCTCGAGAGGATGTGTAGAAGATGAAACAGCTAAAAGAGAAGTAATGTTCAAAAGTTTACAGGACAAGATACTCTTTCACCCGAACCTTCCAGCTAAAAGAGTAGGGAGCAATTGATATGCCCTACAAACTTGGAGTATTACAAGACCTAAAAAAGTTGTGAGACATGGACATGAAGCCCAAAGGCCCAACGGGTTGTAGGAGGTCAAAGAAATAAGCCGAAGGAGCAAGAGGTCGAGCAGAGACCAAGTGGGGAGAGCCCACTCGGTTATGCCGAGTGGGTACGACACTGCTTTGGTTTCTCGAGAATAACTTTCTCATATGAGCTTCGATTGAACTGATTCAAAGTCCTATGAAAAGATAAGAGAATTATCTACAACTTTCATGTTTTGAGTTTTAAGAGATTCGAGCTGAATCAAGGTGTAAATTGGGCATGAAGTTAATGCACCTGCACTATCAAAGCTCGGAGTCAAGTATTGAAGTAAGATGGATCCGAATCAAGACAAAAGCCAAAAAGAAGGTATGAACGAGTGGCCCCTCACTCGGTCATGGGGAGATCAATTTCCCACAACTTTTCATGACCCCACTCGGTTATGCCGAGTAGGTACGATACTGCCTTAGTTTTTCGGCCATAACTTTCTCATACGAGTTCCGATTGAGCTGATTCAAAGTCCTATGGAAATCTAAGAGAATTATCTACAACTTTAATGTTTTGTGTTTTGAGATATTCGAGCTGAATAAAGGTGTAAATCTGGATTGAAGTTGAGATATGGGAACCACTCAAAATCGAGCCAAGGAAAAGGGCAAAAGAAGGCATGATCGGGTGGCCCCCCCCACTCGGTCATGGTCGAGTGGGCTTGGGCCAATTTATCCTATTTTCCCTCTCGGATGGGCCATGAAATCATCGAAATGGGCCATGAGATTCTCGCCCTGATTCTCGCACGTCTTCTCTCTCTCCTCCGCTATAAATATGAGACCATGCCTTCATCACAAGGTACGCAATTTTGAGTAATTGAAGTACAATTTTCTCATTTTCTCTCTAGATCTGACTCAAGCATCGGAGGGTTTGCGCGGGGACGCCCACTCGCGTCCTAACGGTGGTCTCATTTTGTAGGTCACTCGGTCACCAAGGCCATTCGTCACTAAGGCCACTCGGTCACCAAGGCCATTCGTCACTAAGGCCACTCGGTCACCAAGGCCACTCGTCATCTTCAGGCCACTCGTTATCAAGGCCACTCGTCACTAAGGCTACTCGATCACCAAGGCCACTCGTCATCTTCAGGACACTCAGTCACCAAGGCCACTCGGTCATTTTAGGCCACCAAATCATTTTAGGCCACCAAATCATTTTGGGCCACCAGATCATCAGCCCACCAGATCATTAGCTCTATCAGATTATCAGATCTAGACCTTTACCAGATCCAATTGCTTGTCAAGATTCTCATCAGCAAAGACACAACTCCCAAGACTCTTGCGTCTATCCGCAATTAAAAATAGATTGTTGTATTTTGGCAACAACAACTAGGATAGTGGATCTGGGTAGCAAAACTGGGCTAGATAGATCTATATCTATCCTATCTCTGGGCTGGACGTATCTAGAATAGGTTGAATGGATCTTGGATTGGTTAGATCTAGGCTAATCTAATGGTTTAGTTAGATCTAGACCAAATTTGTCACATCTGGACAGATCTAGGTAGAAGGCAAATCGACGACAATGGAAAATCAGGAGCCATCGGTGACGACAATGACAGGTGGAAAAAAAGCCTAATGGTCAGCGATGATGGCCAATGGCTCAGGAGGTTGTCGGTCAACGATGGAAGAAGTCAAAAAGGCGATGAAGACCAGTCGCGGTCAGCTAAGGAATACAAAGATACAAAAACTAGTTGGTTGTGCCAACCAGAAAAGGTAATCAGAGAAGATAATAGTGAATCAATGGTTAATCGATGAAGACGAAACGACGATGGTTAAGGGTGAGCGTGAGCATGTCATTGGTCAGGAAAGCTAAACAACAGCTGAAGAAGATGTGGAAACAGGCAACAACAATAATCAACGACAACTGATGCAGTCATGGCAACTAACAAGGGGCTGATGGTCAGTGATGCTGAACAATTAGCTCTTGACAATCGATAGCGACAGGCAAATTAGTGATTGATGGTAGCAATGGCGCGCGATAGGAAATAAAACCCACTACAAGAAAACAACAGTTTAGAGACAAATTTTTTGAGATGGATTTTTCAGTCTCAAATTAGAGATGGATTTTTTTGAGAAAGATTTAGAGACGGGAAAAAATCTGTCTCTAATTTGAGACGGATTTAGAGACAAAAACTAATCCGTCTCAAATTGAGACGAATTTTGAGACAAAAATTAATCCGTCTCAAATTTGAGATGGATTTAGAGACAAATATTAATCCGTCTCAAATTGGAATGGATTTCAAGACGAAAATTAATTCGTCTCTAATTTGAGACACAAAATTTTTCGTCTCAAATTTGAGACGGATTTAGGGATGAAAATTAATCCATCTCTATTTAATTTGGGACTAGAGGAGAATACTTGGAGCCAGGAAAATTGATTAGGCACGCGTTTAAGGTGAGTAAAAATTTTCTAGAAAATTTCAAAAAAGTTATTTTATGAATTGTTATAGAGAAATATTTGAGAAAATGTTTCAGGAGATAATTATTTTTGAATTAGCCATGTGAAAATTAGGAGCAAAATAAAGAAAATTATGGAAAATTAAGGAAAATGGATTTTGATGCTCTTTTAAATAAATGTGATGTTTAAGGAGTATTGTGGCTTGAGGTTGTGTATAAGTGCAGGTGTTTGAGGTTTAGCACGTAAATCGAGGTTATGCACGAGAATCGAGGCATTTTAAATACGTTTCAAGGTGAGTGTTTATCCCCAAAACTTGATTTATTGTTAGTGTTCCTACCTTAAAAAATTGGTATTTGTTTTATCTAAATGTGTTGTGATGTCATGTAAAATGGTTTTGTTGCATGCGAACGGTATTCGGTGACAGTTGGTTTCATGAGGGAGGTTCGTCCCTAAATGTTTGGTACATGTGCATTGTATTTTATAAAATGTTGTTATATGATACATTGAGTTGTGAAATGTGGCATTGTCATGCATTTTTTGTTGTTCATATGGAATGTCAGCCTGGAATGTTGTATGGATAGTGTAGTCGTAATTCCCCAAGGGTGTTGCTGGAATAATGTATAGAGGTATCTTGTACTGGTGTGCATGCTGGGATAACCGCTTAGGTTTCTGTGCCAGGCCGTATGTCCAAGGAAGTTACACTAACACGATTGGTGGGCCATATGGGATATGAGTTGGGATTGGGTAATGGTTCCTGAATGATTTTGAGTGGGAACATAATCCTTGACGTAATTGTGGTGAGCCGGGTTCCTGCGTTGATGTGACCCTTCTTGGGCCGAGAGTGGTAACGATTGTTCCTGAGGTGTTGGGGAGATGCGTTGACCTTGCCCCTTCTTAAGCTAGGATTGTGTTGTGTTGGTGTGATGATGCTGCCTTTAGAGAGATTGCTCTTTTCCCGTGGTTGGGTTAAGCGCTGTCTGAGATTTTTTTAGGCTAAGGCTTGTCGGGTTGTGTCGGTTGTTCATGTCTTGCATACATTTATGAAAATGTGTTTTGAACTCTCACTTAGATGATTCATCATCTAATATGGACTATATCACTAGAATATTCAAGTGAAGGCAACAGTGCGAAAGGAAAAGGGATTGCCGAGGAGTGACGGCGATCAGTGGATAGTTTATAGTATGTCGTTTTCAATTATGTTTTACCTTTTGACGACGTCATGTTAAACGTTTGTTCGGCTTTATGTTATGAATAAAGTGGTTTTGGTTAAATTCTATTGAGCTTTCGATCTAGCTTCTGTATTTGAGGTGATTTACCTGTCTTAGTTTATTAATGATTCTAAGTTGATATACTGAGAAGGTGTATTGAGATTGTCGAGGAACGGTTTATGTGTTGAGTTTCTGTTGGAAAAAAAAATGTATCCCCGAAGTCTCACGTTATCTAGCACCCTAGGATAGTGAGGTGTTACAATTGGTATTAGAGTGAAGGTTATTTGAGGATTATAGATTTCATTGGAAATTTAGAAACTATTAGTTGGAAGTCAATAGTTGAAATTCTTACACTGAGTAATGGGATAACTGGTAGTTATCGAGAATGATCAAGTTAAGAATAATTCGGCTTGGATCGAGGATCCTAGAGATATTGAATTTAGGATGATTCGATAAGTGTTGTTGCAATGAAGGTATACATTCCTTCTACTTTATATATATATATATATAAAGGAAAGGGAGAAAGAGAGATTGATAGGAGTGATTTCTTTTATATTAAACCTATTAAATCTTGAGAATTTGATTAAATTAATTAATTAAAATAACAAAAAAAAATTTGATTCAAACGACAAGTCAAACAAGAGAAATCAATGGATTTTGGTAACTAAGACACGTGTATGAACTTAGCTATATAGTGTAACTTATGAATTTTATGTGAATGAATTAGTGAATTGAGTATGCCACAGCAAAATCTCCTAATGCATTTGTTACCCTATCTCTTAGTTATAACGAGTCTATTCCCATTTAGTTACTCCCTACATTTTTATGAAATTTTAATTAAATAAAAATGTATTATGATTTGTGAAATTCTTAACTTACGATAAAGCTGCACAAAGAAACTGAATTCTATCTCTAGTCACTTTTATTTTATGGTGGATACATATGATGCATTTCCCAACCTATATTCTCTCAATCTCAAGACTAAGCATCTAATCATGTAAATAGTGGTCAAATGTTCACAAGCATTATAATTAATACCACACAATCCAACATAAGCCAAATCATTGAATCACATAAAACCATAAAAATTGCATATTGTAGTTTTAATCATAACATTGCCTTAATTTAAGTAAATTAGTTCGTCGCCAAATTAATCATAACCAAAATAAACAGTGAGGGCACAAAGAGATTAAATTAAATTAAATGATAAGTCTCCCCTGCCTCAAATCTGTTTTAGATCAAATCAAATCTCTTTCCTAAGTTCTCTGGTACTCTGCAAGAAAAGCAATGAAGGAATAGATTCCTTCTACTTTATATATATATATATAGACACACACATTTATAGTGGAACAGAAAGGAAAAGGAAAAGGAGAAGGAGAGGTTCTTCTATATTAAATACTGATATCTTTCAGTGTCATATCTCTTTCTCCCCCGTCTTTCTGTTATTCCTTTCTCGTTTCCACTGAGCAATTGTCGAACCATCGTAAGCCACTAGAAATCACCCTCTCCTAACAACCACCTTTTTCTTCATATATTCTCTTTTAATGCATTTCCTCAATGTTTGACGTCATCGCAGTCGTCATCACCTTCCTTCGCCACCATCGCTTATTGCCTCAGTCCTCTTCACTACACTGTAAGAATATGCTACTATGGCACCAACTGCCATCTCTCTCACTCCTTTTCCATGTATTATGCTAGTTGTTATGCCACAGTAAATAGACCAAGTGTAAGCTAACCAGTCTCATTATTAAGGCCAAAGGAGTAAGCTAACCAAGTGCAGACCCAGAAGACCAGGCCGCCATGCGAGTAGGCCGCGAGTGGCTAAGGCCAGGCAAATGGACGTGGGCTTGATGGACGGGTGAAGCCATGGTTGAATGAGTGGGCAAGGCCGAATGGGTGGTGTGCAGCCACCACGTGCGAGTGGGTGTGCGAATGACTTGGCCGGATGCCTCGTGACCGTGCGAGTGAGTGCATGGCACTATTAATTAAACACTATAAATTAATAAGGAAGTAAGCATGGCACTATTAATAAACAGTATGTATATATGCATTAGGATTGTAATAACACATCTATATAATATATATAATTAATATACTTTGCAAATAAAAGACAATTTAATTATATATGGACTAGAACCAAGTGACGACTCAAATTTATAAATAAGTATTCGGGTTAAATATATATCTAAATAGGCCAAAATCAATAATAAATAAATAAATAATTTTTGCCCTTATTGTTACACATATTTTTATCTAATTTTTCTTGTGCTATATGTTACGCCTACTTAAAATATGTGCTTGTATAGATTTTTATATATTGAATATCTTTTCATAGGAAAGGCAAAGAAAATTCATTGGCACAATTTAAGATGATTTGGAAACTGCAACTACATAATTGAAAAGAAATTAAGCAGAGAACGGGCGATGACAACATAGAAGGATATATATATATATATATATATAATATTGTTAAGAATATGTGAAAACAACACACAACCAAATCTCCGGCAATACCACGATCCACGAATATTTGAACAAAAGCGAAGAAACGAAAAAGTACAAACACACATATACAATGCAATGAAAATAGAAAATGGACAAGGCATGTATGTCTTTGGATGAAAAGATCCTACTTATGGCAGGGCTTCACTCACAGAATTTTGTAACATCCCAAAATTCTAGGATGTTACAAATTCTGCCTTATTTTAGTTAGGTGTAGTTAGTGTAATTTACTTTTTATTATATTTATATATGCAACTACATTTTATTCTATTTTATTTTATTTTTAAAATCATTACTCTAAAAGTTGCATAATGAGAGGATATGAGCTTTGAAGTAAAGAATCATTTCAAATGACAGAATGATATCGACTAAAAGAAAAGGCATCCAACAAGTTGGCAAAATGTTGGCCATAGTTTCTAACAAATATACTAACAAAATAATAAATATATGTAATATATACGAATTATGATCAAAATCTAACCAAAGTAATAGTGGGGCCAAAATGTTCTTGGCCATAGTTTCTTTTCCTTTTTTTTTCCCCTTTTTCAGTTAATATTTGTAATATATGAATTATCAGAGTCATAAATATACTAACATTGAGGGAGAGAAGTATAGAGAGAAGAGAAAGACCAAATGATACAATAGTAGTTATCAAAGTTTGTTAAAAAATGATTTTTTTTCTAATTAAACTGGAACTTCTTAGTCAATCTTTTACTATGAGATAAGGATTCTGAAAACATAAAAGATGAAATGAAATCTTGGGTTGCTTTCAAAGATCAAGATAGCATGGAATAATCTGACCAAATTAAACGAGCCAAGAATTGTACATAAATTGAAGTTGGCATTACCTTCAAGTCCAAGGTTATAGTACTTCTCCTTCACCTTTCCCGCATACAATGGACGTATTAATCTTTATCTTGATCCATTTTTCATAGCCAGAGTATGTCTATCAAGGTGACCTTTTGCTTCTCTCCAGGTGTCCCTAAACCACGCTTCACTGAAGCTGATGTGAGGGTCATTTTGAAGAAAAATGACAAGAACAATGACAACCTGCTTGACTGGGAAGAGATCAATCAGGCCTTCAAAAAACTTGGCGCGTTTTGCCCAACATATAGAGCCTAGCGCGACATTTGTCCAGCAAATGGGGATGGAGATGGAAAGATTAGTGAGGCTGAGCTCAAACCCCTCATCGATTACATTCTCTCTTTGAACTATCACTACAATAAGATCTCAAGGTTTAAACCCAGTCTTGGTTATTATGATAACAATCACTACAATAAGATCGGTTTCACCGATTATTTAGCCATATGCTTGCATCTAATATTTATGTATGTGATATGTCCGTATGTTAACTGGCTTTATACCTCTTTGAAAGTGGAAAACAATAGGGAGAGGTTGGGAGGAGTTGTATGCTCAAGTCAAATTTCATACTACCATATGTGAGTATGAATAAAGTTATCTATTATGTGTCTTGTGATGAGATGATGATTCAAGTTGCATCTATCGCATGGATGCAATCACTCAAATCAAAATGTTTAGTTTCTTATCAACATTTGGACCTAATATAGTGAGATATCATAAATTTATAGACTACCTTGAGACAACTAAGACCAATTAAAATTGGTATTAGCATGAATAGAAATTGAGCTCATCAAAGTAACATTTCATCATGCTAATTAAGAGTCTTTGTCATGTTGTTTATTTTATTTTTAAAACTCTTTTACTTTAGATCACTCTATATTTTTCTATAAATAAGTAGACACTCATTCCTAAAAATGTACGATGTCTCTGATACTAATTTCAATATAGTTTCTTTTATCATATTCAAAATTTTTATCTAATTTTTCTTATTTTTACAGATTTAGACAGTTTGACGACTATGTTTCTAGTCAACTAAATTTATTGTTGTATCTAGGCAACAATAGGAGTTTTTTCTATTTTTTTGGGTATGTTTTGGGGCTTTATTTTGTTTTTCAAATAAAAATAGTATAGGGTACTCAAAAGCGAAGTTTATTCTGAGTTTCAAATAAAGAAAAAAAAGAAAGCACATATCCTCTAAGGCAATAAACAAATTCAACCATAAATTTTAAAAAATTAAAGATTTTTTTTTTCAAAATAGAAATTATTACAAGATTTTCCATTTATTTGAAAATAATAAATAAGTGAGTTTCTAATCTAAATAAGCATGAACACACTCCCTTTAAAATTAATTTTACATATTGGATAAAATTACACCTAATTGATCCAATTTAGACCTAATTGCCAAAATTGAAAGGATTGAATAAAATTGTAAATTCACAAAAATAATTGGATTATTTTCATGATTAGACCTTTATTTTGTCTTGCTAGCTAGCCAAATGTTGAATATGATTATTTATTTTTATTAGGTAATATTAATTTTTTTATTAATTATTAACCTAGTTTACTAAACTGAATAGTAAAGAGCAAGTCAATAAACCATATTTCATTGTTTTCCAATGAAGTTGACATAGAAAACTAAAAACCTTATTAACATTTGGACCTAATATGGTGAGATGTGATTAATTTATAGACTATCTTGAGACAACTAAGATCAATTAAAATTGGTATTAGTATGAAGAGAAATTGAGCTCATCAAAGTAACATTTCAACAAGCTAATTAAGAGTCTTGTCATTTTTTTTTTTTAAAAACTCTTTAACCTACATAGTCCTACCTGACTGTGCTCATAATGAGGCCCTTACCCTTGAGAGAACCATATTTGGAGCATTTGTCGAATTCTATAAAAAAAAAAAATTATTTTTATGTTTTGGGGCTTTATTTTGGTTTTCAAATAACAATAGTGTGGGGTACTCAAAATCGAAGTTTATTATGTGAGTTTCAGATAAAGGAAAAAAGAAAGCATGTATCCCCCAAGGCAATAAACAAATTCAATTATAAATTTTAACAAATTAAAGATTTTGTTTTTTAGAATAGAAATCATTACAAGATTTTCCATTTATTTGAAAATAATAAATAAGTGAGTTTCTAATCTAAATAAGTATGAACACACTTCCTCTAAATGAAGCGCATGTTAAAAGTCTTTGATGACGGGCCTTGGCATTTTTCCTAGCGGCCGTTTATTTTAAAAATTTTGGAATTGGGTATGGATCTTTTGTAATACCTGAGAAATTCTAAAGGACTCAAGGGTAATTTATCTTGGGCCAAAAAAATGGAATTTAAGGATAAATACGGTAATTTATTACCGTATGAATGACCGAATTGACTGTTGGGAGTGCCCTGGAGCCGAGATGTCAAAGAAAAATGATGTGGCATTAACGAGCACCCCGAGATAGAATTTATGATGCCAAAAAAAATGAGATCAGGAACAATTTTCGATACAGCAAAATGGCAGCTGCCAATTAGGCTGTAAAACTGAATCTGTATTGGAGACTTCCCAGAAGTCAACAGAAGCTTGAGGAGGCTTCAGTTTTTCATGAGGAACAACCCTTCAGAGGTTTCAGGAAGAAACGAATGGGTTTAGGGCCAAAATGAAGATTCGAGCCAAAGTGTAGTTTTTGGAAATTGCTAAAGGGAGACCGAAACAAGGTTGTTTTGGAATCTTCAGGGGTTAAAATGATGTTTTAGGACTTGAGGGTCCTAAATCCAATAATGGAAAGTTGAGGGGTTAAGTGAAGTGGGCCAAAATGAGAAAGGCCAAAGGTTAAGGGCCAAAGTGCAATTTGGCAAAAGTTTGGCCAAGTGAGAAACCGACCAACCCATGGCCAGTCGCCGACAATGGATTTCGGCCACGAGGTTTGCAAGGGGATGGTCGGGGGAAGCTTTTTGCTTAAAGGCTTGGCCGACAAAGACCACTGGAGTGGTCAAATTTTGAAGGAAGAATCGACCAGAAAATTGGTCGGATTGTCGCGACCTGCAAGTCGCGATTGTGGTCGGTTGATGTAATACCCCAAAATTTAATATAAAGGTTGGATGATGCAATAAAGTGTTTCAAATGGAAGTTTAGGGATTAAGTGTAAATAGGGTTGGTTTTAAGGCATTAAACCGAACCCGAGTGCAAATACCACAACTTGTAAAAGGGTTAGCTTGTTTCCAACAAAAAGAATAATGAATCCTTATCCTAGAAGCCATGTGTTGGAGAGATAGGATTGGTTGAGAATTTTCCTAAAGTCTTAAAGTCTTATGATTGTAATGATTAATCTTACACCAAAAGTCTTGAAATGGCTTAACTTGGAAGACTTAATTTGGAAGACTTGTGTTGGCTTGCAAAAGAAGAGGATAATAGAGCTTATCCTAAAGCCACGTGAGGGAGTATTTGGAGATTTAAGATTGGAAGAAAGCAGAAGCTTGAATAGGAAGATAAAAATATTCAAAGTTTGTAATGATGGATTTTTATCCTAAAAGTCTAAAGTTGGAAGATTAGGATTGGCTAGGAATTATCTTGCAAAGGAAGAATATGATAAGACTTATCTTGAAAGTGTATTTGGTGGCCTAGGATTGGAAGAAGTGGAGGCTTGATTGAGATGATTGCAAAAATTTCAAAGTTGTGATGATTACTTGGGTGGAAAATAAGTAACTTGGAGGCCAAGTGAAATCTTGAGGATTTGGGCATTTAAAGGCTATATAAAGGGAAGGAATTAAGGCCACGAGAAGCTAAGGAAAGAGGAAAGAAAGCAAGTGCAAGAAAAATCAAAGAAAAACCAAAGAAGAAAGGAAAGAGAGATCTGGTTGGAAAACTGACAAAATAGAAGAGAATTCAAAGAGGTAAGTCAAATTTCTTTCTGTAGGATCGTAGAGCACGAAAAGAGGAGTCTGTAGGTTCAAACGGAGAGCGAATCGTAGTTAAAATGAGTAAGATATAGCTGTTTTAATCTTAGGTTGCAAAATCCGAAACAAGGAAAGGGGAGGCGCGTAGCCAACCTTCCAGGGGCGCGTGAGGGCGCGTCTAAACTCTGTTTGGCTTGAAATTTTCACCTTTGTTCTCCTAATTTAATTATCTACAATATCCATGTAAAAATATTTAAGTTTTGGTTCACCGAAATACATGATTTCTACAGAACAACCCCTAGTGCTTGAAACCGAGCTGTAAACCGTGCTATCGAAAGGAAATGATCAAGGTGAGTGGTTCTTGTGCATGCTTCCTTTTGATCATTCTTGGTTTCATTTGTGAGTGATTCTTATGCATGCTCCTTGATTCCTATTGATCACTCTTGGTTTCCACTTGTGGATGGTTGTTGCTTACGTCTCATGTTTCCTTACTTTCGAGCATTTCTTTCCTATTTTGTTTGCATCACAGAGTTTTTTGTTGTGGTTCATCGATGGGATTAAACATGACTACTATGACACGTAGCTGGTGGTTTGCATAACATATTTTCCTTGGTTTGTGCACCGTGCCTACAGGTGAGGCCGTGCCTACTTGAGATTCCTTAGTTCGTACATATTCCTTCTGCTTTGTCTTCAACATGTTATTTGGTGATAGTTGCTATTGGTGGATTGAGAACTTGCACATGATGACTTGGGCGGCTTGTTGGTGGAACATCATGAGGATCAGGGAGGCAATCCCATGCCTAAAGGTGGGGCAGTGCCTAGAGGTGAGGTTGAGGGATTGGACCACGATCCCTTGCCTACAGGTGGGGCTGAGATGTTTCACACAAGTGCCGACGGGCATAGTGGTGGCTTGCAATCTCGTGCCTAGAGGTGGGGTCGTGCCTAGAGGTGGGGCCGTGCCTAGAGGTGAGGCTGAGGGATTGAACCATGATCACGTGCCTAGAGGTGGGGCTTAGCCTAGAGGTAAGGCTGTGAGGTTTGACACAAGTGCTGGAAGGGATGATGGTGACTCGGGGAGGTTTTATTTTGATATGGTCCTTGGAAGGTTTATACTTATTTCTGCTTGTTTCCTGGCATAACTGCATATTACTCTTGCATGCATTGTTTCTTTCCTTCCTACTACTCACTTAGATGTAATAATCTAACTCGAATGTTTCATACCCTTGGGACATTCATCGTCCCAGCTTTATCAGAAGTATCAAGTGTTTCAGGTTTCAGATAAAAGCGTGGGCAAGGAGGTGGAGCTTCGCTAACTTTGGGATTTTGGTTTCATTATGTACCCTTGTAACCTAAGTAATGTATTGTGAACAGCAGATAGGGTACTCAAGGTTGTAAGAAGTGTGTGTATGTGGGTGTCCTACAACTGTACCTATAGTGGTGTGTTGTGTTTTTGGCGTATTTGAAGCTATGTGCATTTATTACTCTTGTAAAGAAAATCTAGTGGAAACCCCTTTATTAAGCTTTAATTAAGCTTGCAGGTTCGATCCAATGCTTCCATTGGTAAGGGTTTCCATAATGCCCGTAGGTGATGTTAGCTTATATTTGATATCATTGCGTATTTGAAAAAGTGGGGCGTTACAGTTGAGACCGATTCGAGGCTCACCCAGGGGCGTGTGAGACTCCTAAGGTGATGGGCAAGGTGGCCAAGGCCATTTTGAAGCTCGATGATCGCCTATAAATAGAGCTCGAAGTGGCCGAATTTTGTAGAAGTTGGAGCTTCAAATCGAGGCTTATTTTGAACGAATTGACCATCCAAATTAAGGGGATTTTGAAGCCCATGAGGTGTAGAAGCATTCTAGAGAAAATGGAGCATTTTCGTGTTGGTTTGAAGGGTATTCGAAACCAGCCGGAGTTCGGAGGCAGGGGGTCTGGCCGATTGTTTGTAGCTTCGGTTGAAGGCCTTCCGGTGCTTATTTCAAGCTCAAAGATATGCCAAAGGGATCGACTGAAAGAGGGCTTTCATCTGGTGGAGTTCGTTCATATCGCCGGTGACCGGAGCACCGAAAAAGATGACCGACGCGTGCCGGTCACGCGCTCCACTCGCCCTAGGCTCATAGGGGCGCGTGGGTGGCTGGAAAAATTGGGAAAAAAATCTTGAAAATTCCAGAAAATTATTTTACGGAGGTTCGTGCAAAAAGATCTGAAGTTGGGATTCATGATGTCTCGATTTCAACACCAAAGAGCCTCATTTTGCGTGAAACTGCAGTATCCGGGTAAGTCCAGTATTTTTCCTTGGAAGTTTATAGTCTATTATGAATTTTTGTGAAGATAGATTTGAGAAAATGGTCTCGAGATATTTATTGGGATTTTTAGAAGGAAAAATAAAGAAAAATGTTTGAAAATAGGAAATAAATGAAATATTGAGGATATTTAGTGATTAAATATTATTTTATGATTGAGGTGATCGAGATGATGAGATTGGTGAAACTTTTGAGAGTTTGGCACAAGAATCGAGGTGGGGCAGGCATATCGAGGTGATGCACGCTTTTCAAGAAAATGCAAGTTTATCTCAAAAGGTGAGTTATCCTATCATACATGATATTTATGAGATGACTGCTTATATATATGTTATATATGAATGCAATGTTCATTTTGTCGTATTGCATTGAAAGTCGTGATATTTGCATGGCACGATATTATTATCATATTGATATTTGTGCATGGGAATGGGATGTCGCCCCCAGAGTGTAGCCATAATTCCCCTAGGGCGTTGAGGGAATAACATTAGGCTTATCCTACAGAGGTTCGGGATTTGCCTAGGATTCCTAGCCGGGATGGTGGGCCTGGGAAGTTACATTAAAGGGCACAAATGTTGTTCATGTCATTGCATCATGCATTCATATATATGTTTTTTGACCCTCACTAGAAGTTTCATCTTCTAATGGGTTATGCCCCTGGAACATTCAATGTTCCAGTTTTAGACTTGCAGTCAGGGTAAGGAGCAGGTTGAGATATGACGGCACATGATGGCGTGGCCAATGGATTCAGCAAGAGATTCCAATATTTTATTTGTTGAGAAATAGCTATGTATGTTCGAGGTTTCATATGATTTACACCTAGGGTGTTTAGATGTTATCTCGAGAAACATGTCTCAGTGTATTTATGTATTTGAGGATATGATGGTAATATATGGTACGGATTCTTATATTGTTTTAAATATAGTGAGTTGATTATGTACCATATTAGGTTTCGATTATCGCTTCCGCATTGTTAATGATTTGCTGGGTGGTTTTCCTTTGAAACGGTATTTGATGTATGAGAAATGTATAAGGAAAGGGAATATGTATGTATACGATAGGCCCCAGCATAGTGGCACGCCCTCCGATGGGGTTGTTAGAAAACATTGATCTGATCATACGTAGCAGAAAATAAAATCTGATTTTATTGATATCACGTTTTTCAAATCTTACGGTTAAATCGAAGACATAAAACGAAAAGTTACCTCGAAACGAAATCTGATTTCGTTGCTGATAACCCGCCTGATATCTCCCACGCGTGAGATGCCGAGTCGGTCCACCCGAAATCGTCAAGACTTCAATAGACTTGAGAGAAAAAAGGACTCGAAATTTTTCTGTAAAATTTCCGTTTTGATTCAACTAACTGATTGATCAATTGGATTTTTGGGTTTAATGTTATATTTATATACAAGAAACCCTAAAACCCTAAATGCTATTGGGCCGAGCTTTAGGTGCTAGCAAAAGGCCCAATCCAAATTAATAATTAAATAAATAATCATATTACTTATTTAATTATTCTTATCTCTTAAATAATTGCATTTATAATTTAGTAATTCCATAATTACTAAATTTGCCCCTTTTTCTTTAAAATAATTTCTATTGGGTGGGACTTTCTGGGTTCACAATTAAATTGGCAACGAGAATTAATCAATTATTAATTCTCGTAAATCACGAGTGACATCTAGCAATATGTTATGATTATCCAATTTAATGTGAAGTGGGAATGTGAACCTTACACTACGGTGCCCTGTAATACAGTCCCTCTATCATACTATATCCCGACGAGATATGAGATCACAGTTAGTAAGTCAAATCTCTCGATCTCGTCATATGACCAGATCCAACAATCACATTTGACTAATATGACACAACCTCTACGGAATCAATATTCCGTCGTCATATTACCTCGGCTAAGGATTTATCGTCAAGTGACCACTGGATCGCATAGGATATCCTCCTCATATATCTCGAGGTGATAGATTCCATGTCTGATGCACACATACCTCGTGTGTCACTGAACTAGGCACATAGATACGTACGGCTATCCCTGATTAGGACAACCATATAATATTACTGATATCCTAATCCACTAACACACAAATATCCATGTCATCTCAGGTCTAAGGACTAATGCAAATCCGTAGTTAATATTAAATCATTGACCCGTGAGATAAAACCCATGTGATTCAATATTAATAGTCCCGTTCAGTGAACTCGTTCCTATAACAAGCACCTACTCGTCTTCCTTCTGTATCTTATACAGAGTGGTAAGAGACCCACCAATCTTGTCTTTCGGTATCTTATACCGAACAAGGAGGAAGACGATATGCCAGCCTTTGCGAGTTACTAATTATCCAAGTTAGGAACTCTATGGCCAGGAATATATTTATAGTATAACGTATTGTGGATTATCCGTCTCGATTATTCTTAACAATTAAGAATGGTATCCACTCTTTATTATACTAAAGGATATTTGTATGTTCAATTCAAATCATATTGCAATTTCAATTAAACATAAAACTTGCCATTAAATAAGGTTTAAAGAATTACAAGATCAATCCCTATTGTGTCACTAGAACTGGTCTTAAGGGCTTATATCTAACAGGGGCAGGGTGTTACATCTTTCCCAAGAGATGCATATGTTATTACCTATTTGGGTGAAGATATTTAATATTCCATTCGATGGTTGGAATAAGAAGGGTATTGCCACAATTGCCTATGCCTTTGAGAGACCTATACGTGCAGATTATACAACAGGGGATAGATCTCGAATGAGCTTTGCGCAAGTTTATGTAGAAATGGATGTTTCCTCCACATTCCCGAGGTATGTTAACCTATAAAAGGGTCTTGATGATTTCTCTGGGGAACCTAAGTTGCTTCATATGCCTGTAGAGTATCAATGTGTGCCATTTATTTGCACCCATTGTCGCGTGTTTGGTCATACCCTGGCTAGATGCCCACAACAACCTAAGCCAAATGGTTTAAAGCCAGTCCCTTTTCAGGAGTAGCCTTAGAGTGATTTAGGCAAGGAGAATACTGGTAAGATTCCTTCCCCAGTGCCTTTATTTCAGACTGCAAAGCAAGCCTCCAAGTCTTATTCTATTCTGCTGATTGACACGGGGATGTTGCTAGTAAATCATTTTTGTTCTTTGGTGAAGGAAAATAGGGATATTCTTAAGCCAGGGGTTGTCATTCTCATAGGAGAGACGAGGTGTTTGGAGGTGGTAGCTAAAAAGGCTATGGAGACAGTGATCAGGGGTAAGAGAGATTAGGTAGAGAAGGAAGCAGCCTCCTTTGGTGATCAGTCTAGGAGCTCAAGTTCTAAACAATTTACTAGCAAGAATTTTAGGGGTTGGTAACAACAATTAGAATTTTGGTTGTCTATTTAAAACTATATTGTCATTCATAATGCACTTAAAAAGGGAGAAAAAATGTTAACTAAAAGAATACTATTGATATATATTGTGGAAACTAAAAAGTTAACAGAATCCAATGGAGGGTCTAGTAATATGTAAAAGAGAGGATACAAACATATATGTGTTGTAACGGCCGGCCTCCCGGAGCCCCCGTTAGTATAGAGGATCCGTGAGAGGGTCATTACTTAAGTGATATAAAACAATAACACCAACTAAAAACTCAAACACCACCCTTATTAAAACCATACCTTTTTAATCATATAGCATTTCATAGACATTATTACATAAACATTCATACTGTGATCATATCCATCTCAAAATTATAAAACATTACTCTAACACAAGCACAATGACACCCAGGACCTAGTCTCGGGAGGACTCTACACTTGCTATCATAACTCGACGATCTGGACCTAACTCTACCGAATGCACCTGCGATCTCAAAATATTCTTACTTGGAATGATGGAAAGCAAATGTGAGTCACAAGACTCAGCAAGCTCATGAAAGAAAGGTTGTGGGTTAAAGATAGGATTCTTCCCATAACACCCTATGCAATTCATGCCAATACAACCACACCATGTCATGATCCATACGTGCCTTACTTCTAAATGCATAACATAAAGTTAACTGGACATAAAGGTCTTTAGGGCCCACATAAGCCACACATTGGCACCCAAGTCTCGCATACAAACCTGTTGTAGCCTAACATAGGCTACCATATCATCATTCATAAAGACCCACATTTTCCTAACCTTGGTCGGCTTTTCCTGATACTCATAACATTAACATCCTTTCCTATCATTCCATCATGCTGTGGTCCACTGCCATGGCTTACGATCCATGGTGGGCGCCACCCATCCTCATACTCATCACTTATAACCACACATCCTCACCATGCAATGCAACAAATAGGAAATGCAATGGCTTTTGTAGCATAAACGTAATGACAAAGCCCCCATAAACCAAGCATTAGGCCATGCTATGCCCATGGTTTATGGGGGCTTTGTCATCACATTTATGCTATAAAAGCCATGCTATGCCCACATAGGAATGCACACATGCGGTATGCTCTAAATGCATCGACTCACCTAGAGTACCCAAGTTGGCTCTGAGACTAACCATGTCATGCAAATGCTCACACATCCCTTCACATACAAGGCATGTCTCCCAAATGAATGCAACCCAGTCCCTATGCAGCACACACATCATGATATGCACAAACCAAGATGGGAATCTGGCAGTACCAGCTCTTCTAGCCTGTCTAACGCTTATGGTAATAGCCGATGACTGACGCCCATACATCCAGCCATCAATTTCCATGACCCACAATTGACAGTCAGTGGCTTTGTACCCCATACCATTAAGACACACATGGACACTATTAACTTTATATCTTATAAACTCAACATTACATAACATTTCTCCATAACTCTTCATGTACATAACCACACACACATCACAATACCATTCTCATTCTCGCATCTTCTCAAGCATAGAAAACTATCTCAGTACACATTTTACCGATCACCACCATTTTCCCATTAAGACCCTTAACATAGCCCCATTAAGCTATATCCAACTTTTCTAGGAACCTAGCCCAACGGGTTTGGCATCATTCCCAAAGAAAACGGAGCGATACGAAGCTCCGGGACGGACGAAATGAAAGACACCAAGACATCACCACTCAGCTCATTCCATTAAAAGTAAACCCATCGATAAAATATAAGTCATAGGGTGGTTGCCATGCGGATTTATATTATGGATGCGTGGATCCGAGTCAGGGTGAGGGAGGGTATAAAATACATGAAACTACAAAGAATTTCACAGGAAATTAAGAACGTGAGGAGAGGGTTAGGAGTTTGCCTGTAACCGGTTGATTTCAGCCTCTCTTATGCTCCTGCTGCAAAACAAAACGCTCTAAAGAGAATAACAAGATTGCGACTCAAATTAATTAAATCCAACTGCGTAAAATTTGTAATTTAAACGTATACCATTTCTACTAATTTTTACCCTATGTATCTGGTCACTTTTCACACCAAAATAATCCCAAAACCCCTTTATTTTTCTTAAATTTTTCTTTTTCTTTTATTTTTTTTCTTTCTTTCTTTTTTCCTTTTCTTTTCTTTTCCTCCTCTTCCTCCTCCTCCTCTTCCTCCTCCTCCTCCTTCTTCTTCTTCTTCTTCCTCTTCTTCTTCTTCTTCTTCGGGCACAACTTTCGCCTGCGCATAGTCACCTGCCAACCTCCTCCTTCCACTAGCCACTAGCCCGCCTAGCCCTTGCTGGCCATCCCCGCCACTAGCTCTGCCACTGTCGGTCGCGAGCTACTGCCCTCATTGCCTCCTCGCTCGGCCGTTGAGTGCGTGGCCATGGCTGACATGGCCGCGAATTCACTTGCTTCTGGCCACCACCGACCTCACCAACGCACGCACCACCACCGACCGCACCACGACCACCATCATCGCGCTGCTACTCCACCGCCCGCAACCGCCACTGCGCACTACTTCACTCGGCTGCCATGGCTAAGCTTCACTCAACCAGCTTCCATTCCCTTTCCATTCTTTTTCCATCTCATTGCCACGCTCGCTCTTCAATTCTCTCTTTTCCTTCTTCTCTCTCTCTCAGCTTCTCTCTTCACTCAACCATGCTCTCTCCCGATCTCTCGGCTCCCTGCTCTCTCACGAGCTCTCCTTCTCTCCCTTCCTTTATTTTAATTTGAAAGAAAAGGCCATTGTACAATACTTGGCCTCCAAGCACATGCACACAGCCACACATATATATTTACATATTAATTAATTTAAGTTAATTTAATTTACTCATTTGTTGTTATCCCTATTATTATTATTATTATTATTATTATTATTATTATTATTATTATTATTATTACCTTTAGTATTATTTATCTCCCTTAAATCTTCAAATAGTCAACATTGATCACAAATACCATAACTAAATAACTACTATTGTCTCCAAAATTTCAGGATGTCACATGTGTTATCCTATACCCTTTACATCACGGGATCATTTTGTCTGCGGGGTTCGATATAGACACTTACTTCAGTGATTACAAGAAGTTAGTTAGTAATGTCTTCTTTTGGTTGCCTCTACTTGCGACTTGACAGCTTCCACTTCCAATCTTGGAGCTGCTTGGCTTTACATTTTCAAGTGTGGCGCTTCTATGGTGTCGTGAAGTCTTATGCCTTTGAAGGCACTTATGGCCTTCTTAGTCTGTCGACCACCTAGCTTGCCAAACACTTTCCAGCAAAAGGGAAGAAGACTAGTCCAAGAGTGGTTGTCACAACCGAAAATTTATACAATGCTCTGATACCAACTATGTAATGATCAGAAATTTCACCTCATTTTTTTTTTTTATTCACCACAACGAAAGAAAACTAAAAAAAATTACACATTTCAGGGGCTCCTACATACATGCCAAAGCATTAGCTAAATAAATCTAACAAGACATCTCATCTGAGCCCCTGTCCACACTCACCTCCAAGGATCTTATAGGTTGGGTGAGCCCCGTACTCGTCGATATCAGCAAGGATCTGACACCACTAAACTTGACCTTGAACTTTCCATTCCTTAACCTGAAATGATGTTAAAACAAAGTAAGCCACAAGCTCATCAAGCATATCTGAAATAAAGGGGCATCATAGGAAACTACATCCTGATAAAATCACACGACTAGCCATAACGAGGATTCCCACATTCATTCCTACGTCGTATCTCAAGTTATTGCATATATTCGTTATACTTTATGTTACATGCCCATGTTAGGTTCTCCAAGTTTATATGACACATATTGATGATTATGGGAATGGCCATTCAGGCCCATTTCATATTGTAGGTCGCGCACTGTCATGCACACTCACATTCACATTGCCTTTTATATCATGCACATACTCAATACAATACAAATAGCCCTTAGGCTCACACTTATCAATATGATCAATAATATCATTTGCAATATCATAACCCTTAATACTCATTAACCATACGTCACCCTCTTTGGCATGGCAACACATGCCTAACCTGCCCGAACGTCACCGACACAGCGATAGCAGTGCCCTTGCTCAGAGGCCGAGGGGACAAATACCCATCATAATCCTCACCTAATAGACATAAATACAATGCCATGCATGATCATATGGAAGTCACACCACCATGTATATGCAAGGGTCTCTACACAGTTGTTATGGGAATATTTACTTGAGTAGTTTAAGGGCAAAAGCCCACATGTTCCACGTTATGCAAATCACGTCATTGAACCCATATTGGTACGTTCCCAACCCATTTACGACATAAGGTATCAGCCCCAATATTTGCAGGCTGACATATTGATATCTCATACGATTCTGGGGTCAATGTATGAACCCCTATACGAAGTAAGTATTTGTACTATTTTACTTTCAGGATTATGGGTAGATATGGGAAATAGACGAGTCGAGTCCTGCTTGGCCCACCCATTCGGTGGGTCGGGCCGAATTTGGCTCGTGAGAGAGGAGGGTCGGGCTAGGGTAATGGAAATTAGGGGCCCGACACGGCCCTCTAGCCCTTAATAAATGGGCTAAGGCGGGTCAGATCGGGCTCGTGGGCCATTTATTTTTAATTATTTTTAATTTTTTTCTCAAATGCAACAAATATTTTTTAAAATATAATGTTTACTTACAAACATAATTTTTTTATGTTCACTGTAAACATAATTTTACAAATATAATGTTTACTTATAATTTTTATGTTTCTAAAATTATGTTTACTATAAAATTATCTTTACAATCAACATAATTTTACAAACAAATTTTTAATTATTATGTTTAAAATATATTTATAATTACTAATTACAAATATAATTTTTTAAATATTTTTTTATTTTTTGGTGGGTCAGGCTGGGCCGAGCCATTTTAGTGGGCCAGTTGGTGGGCCAGGCCCACGGGTCATTTTGGTGAGCCAGCCTGGGCCAAGCCGCGAGCCACATATCGCTGGCTTGGCATGGCCCACATTTTGCTGGGCGGGCCGGTCTGACCCGTCTGCTACAGTATCAGGTCGGGCCGGGCTGTGAGGCCGGCCGCTTCACCCATTTGCCATCTCTAATTACGAGTAACACACTTCGTTACTCACATTATTGGTTGGTCCCATATATTTGATAATATTAAATATTAGACGGAGGCTGGTCAGTTGACTGCCACAATCATATTGAGTCTTCTTGACTCTCTCTGAGAACTTAACCCACGTTGGTTCGACATCATTACCAAGGAAGTAGGGGCAATATAAGGCCCCGTGGCGGTTAGAAATAAATATCACGAGGGATCACATATTTGATTTAAGCCCACCGTCTGCAGATTCAACAACAACTCACATATTATAAAATGATTACCACGCGTATTTGTATTATTAATGCGTGGAACTGAATCATGGTGAGAGAGGGAATAAAATACGAGAAACCACGAAAACTTTCGCAGGAAATTAAGAACATGAGGAGAATGTTAGGAGCTTGCTTTCAAATGATCATTTCTCGATATTCTCGCATTCCCATTGCGAAGAAATAAGATTGCGACTAGATTTAACCGTGCAAAATATATAATTAAAACGTACCATATTTCTAATAATTTTATCTAAATTAACTAACTTACTAATTAACTTAGCTAACTAATTAACTTACCTAATTAACTAATTAAAATAAACTTTAACTTAATTAAGCTAAATAAATTAAAGCTCCTAAATATCCTTACCTTACTCAATCTCCCTTCAAGAATCTCTATTTTCCTTCACAAATTATTGCCGAGCACACCTTTGATCTTCTCTTGTTTATAGCCTCAATTGCCCCTTGGTTTCACTCTTCAATTTCAAAACTAATAATGGCCTTGGCTTTTGCATCAAAAATTGAGAAAGAAATGGACAATGGCGGACAAGGGCTGAAGGCCTGGCAGTGCTGGACGCGTGGCAGCCATGCGGCAGCCATTTGGCTTCAATTTGGTGCTCGGTGCCTTTTCTTCCTGGAAAATTCCAGCAACTAACTATTACCCACACTTAGAGCACTCTGGCAAAAGCACATATATGCATATTATATATTATATCTATCTATTACACCTTATAGCACTCTTGGCGAAGAATCACACATGTACACGTATATTATATTTATATATTATATTTTGGTTGCATTCCGCTCCAAATTCAATATCCATTCCATGTGCTTGTAATATATTTCAATGCACCCACAGATTCTCTCCCATGATTCAGGTCCACTGCTTCACGCACACATAATTACACACACACACATATATATATATACTCATTTATATATAATTTATTAAAAATTACATATAAATTCATAAATTATATTCTTAATCTCACTCCAACCTTTCTATTTTCAATTATACCCTTAAGAATTTTATTTGGATTAAACTATCAAAACCCAAAATTAATAATTTAAGGTTACTCGATAAGGTCAATTTCACTCTCGTGCTCTCGTGGGGCTCTTGTTTCATCCCGAAACCATTTTAGGGTTAATTCTTATGCAAAATCGAAGCCCCCTCAGGGTTTTGTTGACTTTTGGAAGTCTCCTACAACGATTTGATTTTTTAGCTTAAATCATAGCTGCACCGAAAATTATTTATATTTTAATTTATTTTAATATCATAAATCTTGACTTGGAACGCTCATCAATACCATATTATTTTTCTTAGACATCTAGGCTCTAAGATACTCCCTGCAGTTGATTCGGTACTGATAGTTGTAAAAAATTATATACTCTCAATTTGTTCAAAAATTGCACTTATAGCCCAAGATAAATTACACTCGAGTCCTTTTAAAAATTCTCGAATATTACAACAGTTGCAGAAAAATGTTGTCATAGAGTTATCTTCTTGGATTGACAGTTCTTCTTTTGTAGGGTTGTTGCAAAAGGCACTAATAATTAATCTTCTCTCGTCGGCACTTCATGCAGCTTTACCAACTCATGTCTAGCCCACTACACTGGAATCTCCCCGAACTTGGAAAAAATATTTGAGAAAGTTGGGAAGTTAGGGAAGACGCCTCTCTAGCATGGAAGGCACATGATAGGGTTTAATTGTATATATATTTTTATTTATTTTTTATCTTAATGTTGTGCTAATTTTCTTATATAAATGTGTGTTTATATAGATTTTATATTATTTTAATCTCTTTTTGTAGGAACCCGACAAACGGCATTAATTAAAGATTTAGACATAAAAAATGATATTATAAAGTTAATTTTAAAATTAATATAATTAATAGTATATTATATTATTTATATATATTATATTATGTTATTTATATATATTATATATTATACTAAAGTGGCGTGAACATGTACTAAGGCATCCCATGTGCACATTTATATATAATATATTATAAGATATTAATATAAGATATATACTATATTAAGATATATTATAAGATATTAATTATATTATATATAGAATATAATATTATTATTATTATGATAAAATAAAAGTGAAGTCCATGTTGAGGAAGAATTGAAGCAGCGCGACGAGTCCAAATTGGAAGCTAGGGCCACACATATATATAAAATAATATGAGGATGGATTGGGGGATTTAAAACGGAATGAGGCTTCCTGCGGCGCAAGGGATTGAGGATTGGAGGCTTCTCCGTGGTGCACAATCAGGAAGAAAAAGGCGTACAAAAGGGATTGAAGAATGCACCAGCCAAGCCTGACGCCTAGCCAAGCCTCACGCACAACAGTAAATTCATTGTGAAGCAGATCTATTTCAGATCTGGGAAGAGAGCATCCTCTCTTGTTTATTAAATCTTAGTATTCATTTTTATTTTAATAATGTCTAGCTAAATTGTTTTAGTTAGGGTTTGGATGGATTTTGATTTTGGGATTATGTGATTATTTGTTTAGTTCGATTTAAAACCCGATTATTATTTGCATGAGAAATTTATATTGTTGTATTTAATGCTTTAGATTGACCACATTTTAATGATTTATGCATGACTGACTAAAGGATTGTTATAAATTAGATTCATAGGCAATATAAATCACGTGTTAGACTATGAGATCGAAAGATAATTAGCTCATGTGTGCGAATCGAGGAAGTTTAGTGAGTTAAATCCCCTTTCGAGATTAGAGGTTTTCAAAGAACTTAATGCTTATTTATTTCATTGATATCTGCTCAGAAATCTAACAGTGAAATTGAAGTAATAAAGGATTAATATGACTTGAAAAAGCTTATTAATTAATTGAGGGAAATCCACCATCACATGCAAATAATTATAAAATACTGTAAGGGTATTTTTGATTTTGAATCCGGTTGAATAGATAATTATATAACTCAGATTAAATGAAATTTAAACCCTAGTGCATTTATTAATTAATTTTTCTCACAAAGAATTCAGTTTTTCTTTTATTTTTATTTTTGTTCATCCGATTAATTAATTAGTTCAACTTAGGTGAAATTAAAATTATTTTGGTGTTGTGATCTAGTCCTCATGGGATCGACATCTTTTCATCACTATATGCAGATTTGACTAGAGTACAATTACCCGAATTAATTGTGCATAAAATCACACATCAGAACATATATGAGAGAACTGACATGCCTCTTGGGCTCATAGAACGCTCGGGCAGACATATCCCAAGAGGTCTTTTCCCACGAAAGAGGCCTTCACAATCTTCATTCTTTACAATAACACTTCTTTGTGGGCGCCAGCATTACTAGGGAGAACGATCCATGGCTATCAAATACAAGTTTTGGAATTTATGTGCTTCTGATTTGGCCTTTATCAACAAGGGGACCATTCTCGTCACTTCCCACTTGCCTAGTCAGAATCCTAGCTCTAATGAACAACATGGATGCCTAATAGAAATACATGGTGGGAAGGTGTGTTCTTATCCCGAGGGTCGGTGTAATAGCAAGAGAAAAACTTGGAAAGGCTCATAATAGCAAGAGAAAAGCCTCACAAAAAGCTCTATAGTGCCTCCCTAGAGGATTCAGAGTGTGGCTCATTGGGAGGAATTATAGGATGAAGTAGGAGCACAACATTATCACACAATTGAGCCTTATGGTGGCAGTTAAGGGATGGATTTTTGCTCGATTCCCATAGACGATGCCAAATTATTCTTACCTAACTACAACAATTAAATTTATTTGTCTTGGGATCAGCTAGATCAAAGTTATTCACCATGGCAAAGGGTCCGAGATGCTACGAGTGAGCCAAATAGATTTGGAATGAGTTAAAGCTGGAACTCAAAGAGGCAGGAACCTGGATGGGTCCTTGGGGGCTTCCAGATGAATTGCCCGGATGAGCCTTCAGGGAGTTGAGAGAAAAGGATCCCGATAGGTCTTTGGGTGGCCAGACTTCCAATCCTTTAGGTGAGCTAGGCTAAGACTTACGCTGCAATCACAAATAGAAGTCAGAAAGGCACACGAGAGACAAATATATGTATGATGCAAGTGTATATCTCTATTTTATGTCCTAAAAGAGTATTTATGTTCTCAAATGGGTTCTAGAGAGAGACTGAATGATGACCAACTGGCCTGGGAGAGTGTTGGTGTAAGGCCCCCACCTAGGCCCCCAAAGAACCAGAGCAGGTGCCCTACTAAAATAGAGACAACCTGATCTGGAAGAACCTGTCATGCATGCCACTAATAAATACCAAGGGAAAATTGATAAATGAAACTTGTCATCCCGGCATGTATGTCAAAACCTCAACCTGCTATACAACAACTGGTCACTACGCTTACATAGCCCGAGCATGCATAACATACAACACTGGTCCACCAGTCACAAAATAAACACAATCCATACAGACCCAAATAAACTGAAGAAAAATATAGTTTGGAAGCGACAAAATACACAAAAAGAAACCCCCAAGCTGACAACTGCTAGGTCTGGATTGCCCTATTTACTACCTAACCAAGAAGTTGGGAACTACTAGACTCGCCCCCAACTGAGTCCTTGCCTTTCCCTGGAATGAAGAGAAAACAAGGTGAGTCCAAATGACTCCGCAAGCTCATAAAGAAAGAAAAGACGGATAAATTAGGTGTTAAGAGTAAACTTGCATCTCAAGTGCATAATAAACTGAAAGTCATGCATAACATGCCATGCAATCTTATAGACTGACACAGGTTCCAACTTACCAAGTGCATAAGTAACAATGCACATATACAAGATCTTAGGGCCCAACACTACAAAAAAATCAGCATTTAGCGGTAATTTTTTTGAATTTTGCGGCGGGTCACGTAATTTAGTGGCGGTTTTTAAAACTGCTGTTAAATCAAGCGTCGTGAAGCATTTAACGGCAGTTTTCAGCAACCGCTGGAATAACCGCCGTTAAGTAACATTTTTTGCGATGGTTTAAAAACCGCCACTAAATATGTGATTTAGCGACGGTTTTTAAAATATTTAGTGGCGGTTTCAAAACCACCGCTAAAATTAAAAAAAAAATAATTTTAATTTTTTAATTTTAGCAAAAAAATTAAAAAAAATATTTTTTTAATTTTAGCGGCGATTTCAAAATTAATTCTTAAATTTTAGCGGGCTCGGCCGAGCGCTGGCCCTAGCCCTCCGCGCGCCACTTAGCGTTGCTGCTGGAAATTAATTCTAGCCCTTCCCCTCCCCAAGTTTTGATCCCCAGACCCCCCTACGTGCATGCATGCACGAATCGCTTGATCTGCGAAGCACCCTTGTATTATGTGCGCATATATAATTTATATACTAATACAATCATTATTTTATAGAATTATATTTTATATTTTTTAATATAAATTAAAAAACATTAATTAATTCATTATTTTTTAAAATAATAAAGGAATAACTTAAAAAAAATTAATTGAGTTAAAATAAACAAATTAATTCATTAAAAAATAAAAAGAAGATTTTATATATTTTTTAAAAATTATTAAAATTTTGCTAAATTTCTTTTTATTTTTTAAATTAAAATTTTTAATGAATTTTGTGATTAATTTAAATTAAATTTTAAATTTATTTTTAAGATTTTATATTTTTATTAATTTAATTTTTAATTATTTTCTTAAGGAATTTTTAATTTTTTAATGAATTTACGACAAACGTTAATTTAATTTTAATATTAAATTATTTAATTATTCTTTGAATTTAGCTGCGATTCTTAAAAATTGTCGCAATTATTAATTTAATTTTAATTATTTTTGAATTTAGCAGCGATTTTTGAAAATTGTCGCGAATATTGATTTAATTTTAATTTTTTTCTTTTAATTTTAATTATTTTATTATTTAATTATTTTTGAATTTAGCTGCAGTTTTTGAAAATCGCTGCGAATATTGATTTAATTTTAATTTTTTAATTTTAATTATTTTATTATTTAATTATTTTTGAATTTAGTGGCGATTTTTGAAAATCGCTACGAATATTGATTTAATTTTAATTTTAAATTATTTAATTATTTTTAAATTTAGCGGCAATTTCTCAAAAACCGCTGCTAAATTAAAATTTTTAACGAATTTTGCGGTGGTTTTAAAAAATCGCCGCGAAATTTAATTTGATTTTTTAATTATTTTGTTAATTTAGCGGCGATTTTAAAAAATCGCCGCAAAATTAAATGTCTTAGTGAATTTTGCAACGGTTTTTGGAAACCGCCGCAAAACGTAAAAAAAATTGCCGCAAAAAAACCTTCGTTTAAAATCATTTTTTTTGTAGTGCAAATAAAGAAATGCACTAGTACCCAAGTCCGTATCACAAACCTATTACTACCTTAAAGGCAGGTTATACCTGTACTACAAGCCAAAGCTTGCTCAGGTGGGAGCTACCACACCCGCTAGCACGCATAAGTGTAACGCCCCACTTTTTTGGGCACGTTGATTCTTGGGACAATTCTGGGACGATGAATTTTTTTTTTCGAACTCATATACTAAACCACATCATTGTTGTATCATATTTTTTGGTATATGAGAAAAAGTGTTTGTTGTGAAATTTGTCTTTGAAGAAAATCATATTTCGAAATAGGTTGTCATATTTCGAAACAATGCATAAAGAGTTTTTTAGGCGCAAAAGCTAGTATGTTTGAAAGAATCCAAATGCTTGTATGATGTTTCAAAACCAAGTGTCCATGTTTTGAAACACTGTTCTTATAGGTTTCATTGTTTGCTAAATCTGCATATCATGTTTCGAAACCTATTCTGATGTTAAGAAGCATGTTTCGAAATCTACCATATCATGTTTCGAAACCTAAGTCTCTGCCTGCAGAACATTCAATCGTTTATAAGTTGCTTAATGTTTTGAAAGAAGTTTTTAAAGAATGTTTCGAAACCTCTCATTTATGTTTCGAAACCTCTGACTGTGTGTCAGTATAATATTTTCAAAACAAGGCAGCATGGGAGCTGAATACTTATTTAGTCAAAAAGGCTTTAAATTCATTTTAAAATGATTTCTCCATGCCCTGCAAATTGATTCCTTAAGAATCTTAAGAATCTTGTCTCCCACTTGTTTGTGTCTCTAAGTGCTTTGTCCAGTTGGAAATTATGATGTTTTGAAACCTGAGAATCATGTTTCGAAACCTTGGTCTAGTTCTATGATGTTTCGAAATACAGTATGTATGTTTCGAAACCTACTTTCCTGAACTTGTCTCTAACGACTATTTTAAGTCAGAACGTTGTTTATCAACATATATATATATAGCAGGTCTTTAAAGATGCAAGGGAGTACAACACTCAAGACAAGAAAGAGCCAGCACTTATCTATCTATATTCAAAAGAGACACAAGTTACACTCACAAGCACATGTGAACGAAAACAGTTGAGAAGGGTTTCAACGAAGATCCTTTGTATCCATCTTCAAGTGTGCTGTGTGAAGTGAAAAAGGAGAAGCAAGCTAAAGCATTCTTTCATCGTTACTCTCCAACTTTCAAACCAAAGAGGTTTATAATAGCTGTGTTTTGGTAAGTCATTTTTTCATTACGAAAATCCATTGGGCTGTAAGAGGTAAACCTTATTTATCTCGTTTAAAGTGTAAGGTTTGAGTTGAGCCTAAAACTCACAAGTTGTAAGGTTCGAGTTTATCCCGAAAAAGCTCATTGTGGTAAAGGTTTGAGTTAAGCCATAAAAACTCACCTTGTAAGGTTTTAGGGTGAACCGTGGTAAAACCCTTGGCGTGTTAATCACTAAGTGAAAAGTGATTGTGGTTGAAAATCCTTCAAGTGGGTAAGCTTGAAGGTAGTGGAGTAGGCGGGTGCCGAACCACTATAAATCTCGTGTGCTCGTGCCTTGATCATTTTACTGATTTATTGGTGCTATCTGTGTAGTCAAAAGAATCGTTTTTCAAAAGTAAAAGAAGTTTCAAAATAAGCAAAACAGAGAACAAGGTTTCGAAACATACTACAGTTGGTTTCGAAACACACCTTCCAGTAAGTAAGATTTCGAAACATACTCACCTGTGTTTCGAAACATACTTAACAGAGAGGTCAGTTTCGAAACATACTTCTTTAGGTTTCGAAACCTGGTATCCTGCTTAGCTAAAACTCTTCAAGTTTCTCTAAAATCACCTAAATCCCAATTCACCCCCCCTCTTGGGATATATTTTCCATTACATAGAACTAACAATTGGTATCAGAGCAAGTTCTCTATGTGTTTTGTAGGCCTAACCGCCAAAGAGCAAAGATCCAAATGGCATTCAACACCGATTTCAAGTTGGAAGGATAAAACGCCTCAAAACCACCATACTTTGATGGCTCGAACTACACCTACTGGAAAACCAGAATGAGGTATTTTTTAATGCAAAGTACTGAACTATATACTTGGATATCTAGTACAATAACTTTACCAGAACCTCCCACTAGTGATTGGAATGAACAAGAAAAACACACAAATGAGATAAATGCCAGAACTGTCAACATATTACACTGTGCACTAAGCCCAGCCGAGTTCAATAGGATCATCTCATGTACTACAACTAAAGAAATTTGGGATCACTTAGAAGTAACACACGAGGGAACAAAGAAAGTGAAAAGTACCAAAATCTCAATCCTCACTAGTGAATATCAAAACTTTGAAATGCATGCTAGTGAATCTATTAAGGAAATGTTTACTAGGTTTAATGACATTGTAACCAACTTACAAGCCCTAGGAAAAACAATCACCACAGAAGAAAAGGTTCAAAAGATCTTAGGAAGCCTACCATCTATTTGGGAACCAAAAGTCATGGCAATAGAAGAAGCTAGAGACACATCTACTCTTACTATGGATGACTTACTAGGCTCACTGTTAACTCATGAGATTAAGCTAAAAAGAAAAGACTCAAATGAGTTAAAACTAAAATCTTTAGCATTAAAAGCCAAAGAAGATGACAAAAATGAAACGAATGATGAAACTGACGATGTAACATTGCTCACAAAGTGTTTTAACAAATTCATAAGAAAGGGAAAACTTCTTAAAAGAAGATTCAATGATAATAAGAAAATTTCCAAAGAAACTACTTATGAGATGAAGTGTTTTGAGTGTAAGAAACCAGGACACATTAAGGCAGATTGTCCTATCCTCAAAGATCACAAGAAAGGCAAGAAAAAGAAAGCATTAGCCACATGGAGCAGTGATGAATACTCCTCATCAAATTCAAGCAACAAGAAGAAAATGCTAATTTCTATCTTATGGCTAAAGGAGAAGAAGAGGTAAGTTCTAGTTCATCCAGTTGTGATTCATTGTCATTTAAATCCTTGCAAGATGAGTATAACTTATTATTGGATACTTGCAATAAGATTCTAGCCAAAAATAAAGTTCTGAAAAGTTTTTCAATTATCAAAGAAAAAGAGAACTATGATCTGAAAACTGCTTATGTAGACTTAGAAAAGATCATGAGATAAGGACAAAGAAATTGAAGACTGGAAAATCAGAATTTCAGAATTGGAAAACAAAAACAATGACTTATTAGAATCTTTCGAAAAACTCTTAGAAGGGAAGAACAAACTAGAAATGATTTTGGGAAGTCAAAAACTTTTCGGAGACAAAAGAGGGATAGGTTATACAACTAATACACCATCTACTTCAACAACAAAATTTATCAAAGAAAAAAATACCATACAAGCCACCATCATTTAAAAGACATGCTGGTCACCATTTTCATAATCAAAGCTTCTATAGAAAAATAAAAGTGACTTGTTATTATTGCAACAAGAAAGGACATCATATTAAACAATGCTATATTAGAAAAAATGCTTATAGATTAAATTTGATTTGGATTCCAAAAGTTAAAGATGATATGATTGCTAACATGGTTGGACCCAAAAAGGTTTGGGTACCAAAGGTACCAACATGATGTATTTCTTGTAGGCAAGCTTGGCATCCAAGGAGGCAAAGAAGAAATGGTACCTTGATAGTGGATGCACCAAACACATGACGGGAGACAAGACTCAATTCGTCTCTCTCACCTACAAAGAAGGAGGTAATGTCATCTATGGAGACAACTCAAGAGGTAAAATACTTGGCCATGGCATAGTTGGTTTAGGTAGAACCAAAATTGAAAATGTATGCCTTGTTGATGGTTTGAAACACAACTTGCTAAGTATAAGCCAATTATGTGATAAAGGTCACAAGATCATCTTTGAATCAAACAAATGTAATGTCTATGATTTGAAGTCAAATGAACTTATTTTTTCTAGAAATAGACATGGAAATGTGTATGTTGTTTGGCTTGATGATGTTGTGCTTAAACATGAAAATTGTTTGATTGCCTCAAATGCAAATCTGTCTTGGATATGGCATAAGAAGCTAGGACATGCTAACATGAACTTAATTGATAAATTAGTTAGAAAACATCTAGTTAGAGGCTTGTCAAACATAAAATTCAAAAAGAATCATGTTTGTGATATTTGTATGAAAGGTAAACAAACTAGATCCTCCTTTAAGCCTATCAACTTGGTTAGCAAATCTAGACCGTTAGAGTTACTTCACCTAGATCTGTTTGGCCCTATGAGGACTCAAAGTCTAGGAGGAAAATCCTATACCTTAGTCATAGTAGATGATTTTTCAAGGTTTACATGGGTATTATTCTTGGGAAGCAAAAATGATGCATTTAAGTCATTCTCTAGATTATGCAAAAGACTCCAAAATGAACAAGACTTAAAGATAAAACAAATAAGAAGTGATCATGGTGGAGAGTTTGAGAATCAAGAATTTAAATTCTTTTGTTAAGAAAATGGAATTCATCACAACTTCTCAGTTTCTAGAACTCCCCAACAAAATGGAGTTGTTGAAAGAAAGAATAGAACTCTTATAGAGATGTCTAGAACCATGCTGCTAGAAAATGACTTGCCAAAGTATTTTTGGGCTGAAGTTGTAAATACAGCTTGCTATGTTCTTAATAGGGTATCAATAAGACCTATTATCAAGAGAACCCCTTATGAACTGTATAAACATCATAAACCCAATATTTCGTATTTTCATTCTTTTGGATGCAAATGTTTTATCCTGATCAATGGAAAGGATCATCTAGGAAAGTTTGATGCTAAGAGTAACGAAGGCATATTCATAGGCAACATCCCAAAGCAAGGCCTATCGAGTTTTTAACAAAAGAACACTAATCATAGAAGAATTAATTCATATAGTGTTTGATGAAAATCCAGAAATAAGAAATAATGATGATGATCTAGAAATCATTCCAAATAAAGTAGATCAACTTGAAATCAATGAAGAGGAAGATCAAACCAATATTCAAAATCCTGAAAATCAAAAAGAAGTCTCATTTCCAAGAGAAAAAACTATGTAAAAAATAGTGAAATTATAGGAGATCCTAGAAAAGGAGTATCAACCAGATCTTCTTTTAGAGCAAATAGCAATCTAGCTCTAATTTCTCAAATAGAACCAAAAAGTGTTCAAGAAGCTCTAAATGATGATGGATGGGTTAAAGCTATGCAAGATGAGCTAAACCAATTTGAAAAGAATGAAGTTTGGTGTCTTGTACCTGAACCATCAGATCATCCTATCATTGGAACAAAATGGGTATTTAGAAACAAGCTTAATGAGAATAGTAATATCATTAGGAATAAGGCAAGATTAGTTGCTCAAGAATATAGTCAAGAGGAAGGCATTGACTATGATGAAACCCATGCTCTGGTAGCAAGATTGGAAGCTATAAGAATCCTATTATCTTTCTCATGCTACAAGAACTTCACCTTATACCAAATGGATGTTAAGAGTGCATTTCTAAATGGTTTCATTTCGGAGCAAGTGTTTGTAAGAGAACCTCCTGGTTTTGAAAATTCAAAATATCCGAATCATGTATTCAAGCTTACCAAAGCCCTATATGGTTTAAAACAGGCTCCTAGAGCTTGGTATGAAAGGCTAAGTAAGTTTCTTACAGAAAATGAATTTCAAAGAGGAAAGGTAGATACAACACTTTTCATCAAAAAGAAAAGGAATGATATATTGATTGTCCAGATTTATGTTGATGACATTATATTTGGATCATCAGATTCTAGTCTACGTGATGAATTTTCCCTAATGATGTAAAATGAATTTGAAATGAGCATGATGGGAGAATTAAACTATTTCTTAGGCCTTCAAATCAAGCAAACTCCTAAAGGAGCTTATCTAAGTCAAACTAAATATATAAAAGAAATCTTAACTAAATTTGGAATGAGAGAGTGTAAACCTATCTCTACCCCTATGAGTTCATCAAACGAAATTGATAAAGATGAGAAAGGGAAATCAGTAGATCAAAAGCTATATAAAGGAACCATTGGCTCCTTGTTATATTTAACAGCCTCTAGACCCGACATTGCATTTAGCGTGAGTATGTGTGCTAGGTATCAAGTCAATCCAAAAGAGTCTCACTTAAAAGCTACTAAAAGAATTTTAAGATATATCAAAGGATCAGAAAACTTATGTCTATTCTATGCAAAATCCAAAGACTTCAAGATAAAAGCTTTTACCGACGTTGATCATGGAAGATGCAAAATTGATAGGAAGAGCACAAGTGGATTATGTCACTTTCTAGGAAATTCTTTAGTGTCTTGGGCTAGCAAGAAGCAAAACACCGTTGCCTTGTCCTCAACTGAAGTTGAGTATGTAGCAGTAAGTTTGTGTTGCACACAAGTTTTGTGGATTAAACACCAATTAGAAGACTATGGCATTCATCTAGAAAGAACTCCAATCAAGTGTGATAACATGAGCATAATAGCCTTGTCCAAAAATCCTGTATTCCATGCAAGAACCAAACATATTGAGATCAAACACCATTTCTTAAGAGATCATGTTCAAAACGAAGGAAGATATCGTTTTAGAATTCTTAGACACAGATCATCAAGTAGCCGATATCTTTACCAAACCTTTGGAAAGTGCGAAGTTCTAACACTTTAGATCTTGCCTTAACTTGCTAGAAACCAAGTTCTAGATTTAATTTTTTCAAAAATTCGAATGTAAGTGTTTCTGCTTAAGGAAGTTTCGAAACATCTTTTCTATGTTTCAAAACATGTGCTGTATTGAGTAAATCGTGTTTTGAAACTCCATATTATCCTATTTCAAAATAAAATTTCCAGAGAGTTATATTTCGAAACATGTCTTCCCATGTTTCGAAACCTGTTCTCCAGAGAGTGTTATTTCGAAACACACTTGATCTGTGTTTCGAAACCTGTTGTCCAGAGAGGTATGTTTCGAAACATAGACCCTATGTTTCGAAACCTGTTCTCCAGAGAGTGTTATTTCGAAACACACTTGATCTGTGTTTCGAAACCTGTTGTCCAGAGAGGTATGTTTCGAAACATAGACCCTATGTTTCGAAACCTAGAATCAGGATTATATATACCGAATTGTTTTAAACTTTCATTTCCTCCGAAACTTTCTATCTATTTCGAAACCCTAGCTTCCGAAACCTCTCTCTCTTGCTCACCCACTCGAAATCTCTCCCAGTCTCTCACTTCTATCTTGAAAATCAACCATGGTGAGATTAAAGAGGACAACCAAAAAGCGTCAACGCACTCATGTCTCACCGTCTCCTCCTCCTCAAGAGTTCAATGATGACTTTCCTACTCCTCAAGCCTACCAATCATTCAAATCAATGTTTGAAAAACGTGAGGTAAATCCCAGTCGCCCATTTGATATTGATGTTCTAGAAAAGGAAAAATTTTCCTACCTTACTTTACTAAAAGATAGAAAGTGGTTGCGACTTTTAAAGCTTAGTTGCCCAGTTCTTCAAGACTATGTTCGAATCCTCTATTCAAACGCTCAAACATATTTTGATGGACATGAATACACGGATCGTTTTTGAACTTTTATTCAAAACACTAAACTTGAAATTAGCCCTAGTTCAATGGGTGCTTTTTTGAACATTCCTGCTGAAGGAGACATCTACATTCCCTATACATTCAAGTCCCCAGATGCTTGTCGAAAAATTTCTGGAAACCCACATCTCAAAGTAGCTTTCACCAATATAAATGCCTTATCGTTTGATTTTCGTATCCTTCATATTATTAGTTGTCAAGTTTTACATCCTAGGAAGGGAAACTTTGCTAAGCTTTATCCTGAGGACTTATGGTTCGTGGAAAAGCTTATGAAAAATAAACCAATTAATCTTCCCTCAATCATGTGCAATAAAATGGTAAATGCTCGCGCTCATCATAAGCAATCACTTCTTTACGGTTGCTTGCTTTCAGCATTTATCCAAACCAAGTTTCCATCTATCCAATCCTCATCCATTCTTCTGGTATCCAAACTCTCTCTCTTTGATCATACATCCCTAACAAAAATGGGATATAGATATGATGATATGAACAAAAGGTATACCAAAATGATTCATTGTCACCAAAGATTTAGGGCCTGTTCTCTTTGTCGTTTTCAGCCCGTTTTGAGTTTTCAGTTTTTTAAAACATTGAAAACGCGTTTACTTTGTTATTTTCAAAAACACATTTTTCAAAACAACTAAAAATTTTGTAAAGAAAACCCAAAACAACATTTTGTTGTTTTGGGCGTTTTCAGTGAAAATACACTGAAAATAAAAAAACACGGAAAACAGCCTCTCCCTCCCCCCTCCCACCCCCCACCCAAAATCTCGAACAGATGTCTTTGTTCTCTCTCGCTCCTCTCTACTCTCTCTCTCTCTCAAGCATCGACCGTCGATCGCCCCGCCATTTCCATCACTGCCATGAGCCACCGTCAACCTCACCCGCCACCACCGAAAGCCACCATCGACCACCTTCGTGCAGACCCACATATCTCATTTCTTCTCTCCTTTCTCATCTCCTCTTTTCACGCCATGGCAGAAATCAGATTTGATCGGTGTCACCAGCGACCATGGGCCTTGCTGCCTTCCCCATCGTGGGTGATGGTCTTGGTCGTCATCGTTGTTCTTCATTGTCATTTTCCAATCGATGGTTTAAAGCCACTGTTATGGCCAATTGGTTGAGTTGCTCTTTCTTGGCCATGGCGTTGGTCTCCTCCCCCCTTTCCTCTCGAACAGATCTCGCCGCGATGATGGGTGAGGAAAAAGATGGGGCGATCGATGATGATGAGGAGGAGAAATAGAAGTGGCTAGCAGTGAAAGGAATAGGTGGCGGCGGCGGCGCTGGGATGCGTAGACAACCCTAAGAGATGGAAGAAGATGTCTCCTCCCTTCCTTTGCGATTTGTTTTGTTTTTTTTTTTTTTTTGTGCTATTTAATTTTTTTATTTTATTTTATTTAAATATTAAACTGAATGAGATATTGATTTTTTTATTAATTTTTTTAATGATATTTTTAAGATTTTTATTTTTTATTTTATTTATATTTTATTTTATAATTTAAAGTATTTGAATCAAATTTACAATTTATTTTGAATCAAATTCATTAAATAAAATAGCATAATAACAAAAAAGAAACCGTTTTTAAAATTTCAAAGTAAACGCGTTTTCTAATTTTCTGTTTTAAGAAATAGTTTTTCAAAATAACAAAGAGAACGTGTTTTCAAAAATCTCAAAACAGACACCCAAAACACAAAACTCAAAATAAATTCAAAACTCAAAACTCAAAACTCAAAACTAAAACACAAAGAGAACACCACCTTAGTTTTGAGATAGATGCTCAAGCTCAAGAACAAGCGGCAAAAGAAGTTGATGAAGAAAAGGAAGAAGAAGACGAAGAAGAAGAAGAAGATGAAGACATTCCAGCGTTCGAAGCTGGACCCTCCTCTAGAGTCACACCCGACATGCTAGCATCGCTTCAGTCTACCATAGCTGAAGGTTTTGCATCTATGACCCAGAAGTTTGATGACGTCTTGGCTATTCAAGCCACCTTTGGGACTCAGTTGCAAGCTCTAAACGACAAGGTCGATGCCAACCACCACCAAACAAAAGACTACCTGTATAGTCTTAGGGATCAACTAGGAAATTTAGAAGAGTTGGTTGCAAGTCAACCCAGTCCTAGTGCTCCTGCCTCCCCATCTCCCTAAGTTTACTTTTCGATTGCATTCTATGTTTTGTAATAGTCTATCTATGTGTTCTCATGATGGATTTTGTTTTGCAAGTACTACTTGTTTTGAGAAATGCATTCCTATTTAGTTAATCTTGATACTTTGCTTGCATTAATGGATGTTGTATATTAATTACTATATTTTTTGGTTATGATAAAAAGGGGGAGAAAATTGAGAAAACTGTATATGCAATGAATGTATGAAATATATGCCAAGTTTAAGTTGGTATCAAAATTTTGGTATTAAGCAAACCTATTGATCTTATGTTGAAACGCTAACTCTTGATATCAAGGAAATCCTTATATTATGTAGCTTCAAATAAGTGCAAAAGAGGATGTACCAATTCAAGGTTTTGTATTTCTAACTCCAATATAAGTTTATGGGGGAGTTATGTGAATGTTGAAGTGCATATTGATTTCTCAAAGAGTTTTCATCATCATCAAAAAATAGGGGAGAATTGTTGTATCATATTTTTTGGTATATGAGAAAAAGTGTTTGTTAAGAAATTTGTCTTTGAAGAAAATCATATTTCGAAATAGGTTGTCATATTTCGAAAACAATGCATAAAGAGTTTTTTAGGCTCGAAAGATTGTATGTTTGAAAGAATCCAAATGCTTGTATGATGTTTCAAAACCAAGTGTCCATGTTTTGAAACACTGTTCTTATAGGTTTCATTGTTTGCTAAATCTGCATATCATGTTTCAAAACCTATTCTAATGTTAAGAAGCATGTTTCGAAACATACCCTATCATGTTTCAAAACTTAAGTCTCTGCCTGCAAAACATTCAATCATTTATAAGTTGCTTAATGTTTTGAAAGAAGTTTTTTTAAAAAATGTTTTGAAACCTCTGACTATGTGTCAGTATAATATTTTCAAAACAAGGCAGCATGGGAGCTGAATACTTATTTAGTCAAAAAGGCTTTAAATTCATTTTAAAATGATTTCTCCATGCCTTGCAAATTGATTTATTAAATAGTTGAGTGGAGACCTATTTTATATTCTAATGACCATGAGATTCCTTAAGAATCTTGTCTCCCACTTGTCTGTGTCTCTAAGTGCTTTGTCCAGCTAGAAGCTGTGATGTTTTGAAACCTAAGAATCATGTTTCGAAACCTTGGTCTAGTTCTATGATGTTTCGAAATACAATATGTATGTTTCGAAACCTACTTTCCTGAACTTGTCTCTAACGGCTATTTTAAGTCAGAACGTTGTTTATCAACATATATATATATATAACAGGTCTTTAAAGATGCAAGGGACTACAACACTCAAGACAAGAAAGAGCCAGCACTTATCTATCTATATTCAAAAGAGACACAAGTTACACTCACAAGCACATGTGAACGAAAACAGTTGAGAAGGGTTTCAACGAAGATCCTTTGTATCCATCTTCAAGTGTGCTGTGTGAAGTGAAAAGGAGAAGCAAGCTAAAGCATTCTTTCATCGTTACTCTCCAACTTTCAAACCAAAGAGGTTTGTAACAGCCGTGTTTTCGTAAGTCATTTTTTCATTACGAAAATCCATTGGGTTGTAAGAGGTAAACCTTATTTATCTCGTTTAAAGTGTAAGGTTTGAATTGAGCCTAAAACTCACAAGTTGTAAGGTTCAAGTTTATCTCGAAGAAGCTCATTGTGGTAAAGGCTTGAATGAAGCCATAAAAACTCACTTTGTAAGGTTTTAGGGTGAACCTGTGGTAAAACCCTTGGCGTGTTGATCACTACGTGAAAAGTGATTGTGGTTGAAAATCCTTCAAGTGGGTAAGCTTGAAGGTAGTGGAGTAGGCGGGTGCCGAACCACTATAAATCTCGTGTGCTTATATCTTGATCATTTTACTGATTTATTGGTGCTATCTGTGTAGTCAAAAGAATCATTTTTCAAAAGTAAAAGAAGTTTCAAAATAAGCAAAACAGAGAACAAGGTTTCAAAACATACTACAATTGGTTTCGAAACACACCTTCCAGTAAGTAAGATTTCGAAACATACTCACCTGTGTTTCGAAACATACTTAACAGAGAGGTCAGTTTCGAAACATACTTCTTCAGGTTTCGAAACCTAGTATCTTGCTTAGCTAAAACTCTTCAAGTTTCTCTAAAATCACCTAAATCCCAATTCACCCCCCCCCCCATCTTAGGATATATTTCCCATTACATAGAACTAACAATCATTCCTCGCAACCATCCTAGCATTTCCATACATTTATCTCTAAAGAGAGAATCATCATATACCTCAAATGCGGAAGTTAGCATTGAACCTGACATCTTGCTTTAACATTAAATCCTAAATCAATTCCTTACATCTTCATTCCTCAACGTTAATCATAAATCATATCTTACATCATGGCTTCTCAAACTTAATCCTCAATACAAGGCTATTCATCAATGGAACAAAAATCCTTAACATGACTTAAAACATAACATACGTTCTCAACTGAACATCAATACATAACATACGTCCTCGATTAACATCAACCCTAAATAGGGTTTGACATCATCATTAACCATAAGGTTAAACATCATCATTCCTCAAAATATTCAGATTTCAATGTAGCAGAACTTAAACACATGGGTTGCATTACATCATTCATCTCACCATTCATTTCATCATGCACTTGGAGAGTGCCATTCATGCCTCATTCGTCCTCGTTCCTGCTACAATCTCCATTTGTAACGTTTTAATATTCCAGGGGCAAAGCCCAAATTCGATGATGAATCATCTAAGGGTACAAAAATCATTTTCGTGCATGTATGCAAAATGAAAAATGTGTAATATCCCGAAATTGGAAAATAAATAATAATTATTTAAATCAGTGTTTGAAGACATTATTGAATATTTGAGAATTTAAGAGGAAGTATTTATTTATGTGGGTTGAGGAAAATAAGGAAAGTAAAGGTAACCAATTAAATTATTTGGAACTGGTTATTCATTATTAATTATTGTATTTGTGGTGATTATTGAATATTTGTGGGTTTAAAGGAAATATTAATTTATTTAAGTATTTGGAGATTTAAGAAAAATGTTTATTTGTGTTATTTTGAGAAAATAATTATTTAATTGGGAGTATTTAGGAAAATAGGAAAATAAATAAATTTAGTGGATTTTCTGAAAATTATGGGGTGAAAATGAAATAAGGAATAAAAGAAGTGTGGGGTGTGAGTGGCATTTTTGGAAGTTGCTAGGTGCTGGTGTCAAAGTTGGAAAGTGACTGGAAGTCACTTTAAATATAAGTGAAGGCATACATATGTTAGGAGGAGCTGCTGGAGCGGATGGTCGCGCGCGCAAAGGGCAAATGGCAGGTCGCGGGTTCGAACACTCACTGGAGGGATTTTGGCCGATTTTTCAACCAAAACCTTGCCCAAAACGACGTCGTTTTGGGAAAAGCGGTGGGCAGCCCTTGGCTGCCACGTGGTGTGTGCTGATGGCTCTCTCATTTGCCTTTTTAAAGGCCGATTTCAGCATGCTCTGGGAGCAATTTTAACAGCAAACGAACGAAGGAAAATCAAGGAAGAAGAAGGCGCCCCTAGTGGAGGAATTTGGGGAAAAAATTGAAGATTAAACTCCGTTTAATCGCGGTTTAATTAGCCAGGTAAGTAAATAAATATGTAATAATCATTCTGTATGGTTGGAATTTTATTTTTGGTCCTATTTTGTTAATTTTGGGAGTTTAATCTAATTTGCAGCGTGTATTATTTTGGTGGCATTTAAGCGTAAAAATGCTGTAAACGACTAGATACAGGCAAGCTCCTAACCCTATCCTCATGATTTTTAATTCCCGTGAAAGACCCCATAATTTTTCGTATTTTATCCTCTCCCTTACTCTAATTCGGCGCCTAACATTATTTATTGAGTTATTATTCATTTGTTTTAATTTAAATTAAATCTGAGACTTTTAGAGTTTTATTTGAGGTGTGCCTACGGGGGTTTGTATCACCCCCATTCCTTTCGGAATGATGCCAGACCCAACTTGGGGACTAGGTTCCTAGACATGCGGGTTTATTTACGATTTTTCTCGGATTTATTTATGGTTCGGTTAGAGCTATCGAGCAGTGGGGCAGGGGTCAGTTGTTGGTCACGTTGGGGTAGACTATTGTACGGCCCTGATGTGGATCGTCGGGTGAACAATCCTAGTCACTGACCGTTGACTGGTGCCGGGCACTGCTGACTAGCTCTACCAGTATGTGATTTACTGCACGTTTAGATTCATTATATTATTGTTCATGATTTGATATGCACATGGGTACGGGTTGCATGTTGGGATATTTATTTATTGAGTATGCTTGGACACGAACATTCTAGCTTGGTTAGGTTGCATCCAGCACGGGCATATGTATCGCATATGGTTTAATATGTGAGCGGAGCATGGCCTAATGCTTGGATGTATGGGCGCCAGTGTATCACGTTGATGCTTACTACACCATTGCATTTCTATGTGCATTGCATGGCTGCTGGTAGTTATTAGTTCTCGGACGGGAGTACTGTTCCGAGGGAGCCTATGGCTCGGGTGTCGGGAGTACTAACATGGACGGGTGACGGGAGTACCGACCTGGGATAGCGCGCGCAGGTTTGTTGGAGATTCATGTTGCCTTTAAGGGCAGCGGCAGGTTGGTATGGGACTTGGGTGCCGTGTGTCTTGTGTGGGCCCCAAGGACCGGTATATGTTTTATTATGTTATGCTATTGTGTTGTAGCGTCTCATGGCTTGTGTGTACCTGGGGGTTTATTATGGGAAGAGTTTATTGGATTTATCTAGCCTTCAGCCTTTCTTTTCTTATGCTTGCTGAGTCTCTCGACTCACCTTGCTTTCCATCATTCCAGGTAGTGGCAGCGTGGGCTATAGCAAGGGAGTCAGCTTTTAGCGATAGAGTTGGTATGGTGTACAGGCAGTCTCGTCAATCCCTGTCAACTCTGATGTCTGAGTAGGATTTACTCTATTATTTTGTACTGTGCCAGGTCTTTCCTTGATTCTCGTGTATGTCGACATAGGAGTCTGTGTTTATTTATTTATCATGTGACCGCTGTGATAGCGGGGTACCCGTAGTGCATGCATGTGTTTAGCTTCGTTTTCGCTGTTCTTATTTTTGTGTATGCATTGTTAGGGTAGTTTTGCTTTGTATTTCATTCTTTCTCCTCCCGTAGGCGCTCCCGTTCTGGTATTCTGGGTGGTTGGGGATATCCGGGCGGGGGTGCTTACAAAATGTCATCATCGTTTTTGATTTGAGTCGACCGCACCCCATTTTTACAGCCCCTTTCCTGGGCCGATGTGTATGGGTGCACACTTGGTAGAGCAGCGGCGCTAGTCTATAATCCCAAACCGTTATGCAATGCATGATCAATTGTATCATTGTGAATGTATGCAATTCATCATCAATACATGTAAATGCAATCTACATGACATAATCACATCAAGACATGATAACATGATAAAATCGTTTTCATCAAATCAGGTTTTGGGTTGAACCCTTTCATATCAAATATTTTTCATAAAACTAAATTCAGTTTGGGGAGTACCACTTACCTCATTCGCATCTCATAACATCTTGATTTTCGTGCCAGGCCTCCAACGTAATCAATTCGAACCCTCAACATACCCTGTCCATCATATCCATTCAAGAAATCAATATTCTATTTCTCATAATTTCTTCATAACTTTCCTCTATTTCTTCCTATTTTCCTCAATAATTCCTTAAACATTTTCCTCACTAAATAATTCCTCAAATATTTCTTAATAGTAATTTCTAAAATAATTTTCCTAATTGACTGGAATTTCTAGGAAATTTTACTTACCTTAACTTAGCCTCAAAAATTCTTCAGTATGCGTGCCATCACCTTGAAATGTGTGTCTAATCTCGATTGCTGTGCAAATCCTCGATTCTCGCACACCACCTTGATTCTTGAGCACTACCTCGATTCTCGCACACTACCTCAATTCTCGCGCACTACATCGATTCCCTCGTATTTTTCTTGATTTTTGCACAACATCTCAATTTTCGTACATCGTCTCAATTTTCTTGCACTACCTTGAAACACGTGACTGAACCATTTTTTTTACCAAAATATCCGAAATATTAATGCATCTCCATTTCCCATTTTTTTAGGATTTTTCTCTCATTTCCTCTATTTTTTCTTATTTTCTTTCTTTTCTTTTTCTTTTTCTTTTCTTCTCTTTTCTTTATTTCCTTTTCTTCTTCAACCTTTCTCTTCCCTCCTTCCAGCGACCTGCAACTCCTACGCGAGACCTGCCCGCGCACCAGCGCCGCAACACGCCAGCCCCCCGGCCGTCTCCGACTGCCGTCATCGCGCCACCTCCGCCTCGCACCGCCGCACTGCACCACATCCGCCGCCCCTGCTCGCCGATCGCGGCTGTTGTGAGCTGCCATGGGCGTTGCTCAGCTGCTGAAATGGTAGCTCCGCGGCTGCCATGGCTGCTTCCGCCCAAGCCGGTAGCCTTCTCGGACCCATCGACCTCCATTGCCGATTCCATCACCGCGACCGTCCCCTGCATCGCAAGCTTGCGGCTTCGCTCGGCTGCCATTGCACAACAGCTTAAAGCTGCCCGCTGCCACCGCCATCGCCATGGCCGAAATCGGCCCAAGCTCTTACAAGCTCTCTCTCTTTCCCTTACGACTCTCGGCCACGCTCTCATGAGCTCTCTCTGTTTCTCTCATTCGATCTCTCTTTCTTTCTCTCATTTCCTTCACAGCTCTCGGCCAACTTCCATTTCTTTTCCATTCTTCTCCCAACCTTCTTCGTTTCTCTTCTCTATTTATAGAGAATCCTGCCTTGGCCACCACTCTTCTCTCGACAACCTCTGCCCAAAGCTCTCAACCCAAAATCCATGCTGCAAATTTGCCTCCACCATGCGCAGAGACAGCCATTTGGTGCTTCCCCTGCTTCTCACGCGGACATATATATATATATATATATTATAATTTACACTAATATAATTATAGGTAAATACACATTTAATCATTTCCCATTTCTCATTAATTTCACTTAAGGGATTAAATAATTGCACTTAGATCCTCCAACACTTTCATTTAATACCATCAAGCCACCCAATCTCCAAAATTAATAATCGGTGATTACTCGATAAAGGCTGATTTCGCTCTAGTGTCCTCATCGGGCCCTGGATTCATCCTGCAATCATCTCAGGGTTGATCCGTACGAAAAATTGGAGCCTTCTTAAGGTTTCGTTGACTTCTTAGAAGTCCCCTATGACAATTCGGTATTTCAGCCTTAATCACGGCTATATTTTAACTGTACTGAAAACTATCTCAATTTTGATTTCTTTTAATTCCATAAATCCTATATCGAAACACTCATCGAGACCGTATCATTTTCCTTAGACAATTACACTCCGAGGCATTCCCTTCAGTCAATTCGATGATTTATTTTGCTATCAAGCCCATTTTTTGATCCAAACCTAGCTTAAATTACATGGCAACCTTATGCTGAAACAGGGTGTTACAATAAGAGTCCAAGATTAAACTAGGCACGCCGAGGCGTTCCTAAATAACTCGGTTCAAAAAACCCGACATCGTACAATTGTATCTCAAAATTGAAGCCAAGACTTGTGTAAATGCAATAAATAAAGGGGTGACGTAGTAGACTAGATACGATACAAAACTCCCATAAGCCAAGCATCCCACCAAGCCAAGCCCAACTAGTAAAACACATGCCAAATGAAATGCTCGTGCTCAATGACTAATAAATAAATATCATGGTCGTGTGACAAGCACTCAAGTCATATGGAACCCCCAATGCATATCACAAGCTCTTGCATGCATATGAACTGACCATGTACTGGAAATAGAAGGAACATTTCAAATGCTCTTGGCCATAGCGACCTCTACAAAAACCTACCTACACAACCTAGCTTCATTCCACAACAAATAGAAGGAAGAACCAATCCCTTCAAGGCTTACAATAATAGACTACCCAAATTATAGGAAAATGGGTTGAATTATATACCAAAACAAATTCTATCGAGTTTAGTTTACAACGCTTCAAACGGTTCATCAATTGAAGTTTTCTACTAAAAGTTATGCCTAATTTAGTGAAACATGCGCAAGCTACCAAGCAAAACGGGAAGGAACTGTTGATAGTTTAAGGCCATCTGTCGACAATTTATGCAAACTGTCGACAAATGCCTTACCATCTATCGACATACAACAAGGAAAACACCCCCAAATCATACCCAAATGCAAGCTAACACCCAAAAACATCCATATAATCCACCCATTTCAAATACCACCACTTTTCCTATGGATTATAGAGTGGAAGAGACCTTATTTGAAGTTTGAAAACACTTCAAGGAAAATAATCAACAGTTGAGGGATATTTACAATCATTTCTACATAGGTATCAACATGGGTGTGACTTTGCAAAACATGGATGTATTTGTCTCAAATCCCCAAAATACTAATATCAAAGAGAATAGAAGAGTTTGAAAGGAGTAGAGCTTGCCTTTAGAAACTCTTCCTTTAGGATTCCACTTGAAGAGCAACCACCACAAAAGCAATACTTCACTTCACACCCCAAAACTAAGAAACAAGCAAGAGGAGGAAAGGAGAAAGATAAATCCACTTCTACTTAAACAAACTCCACTCAAAACACCAAGAATTAAAGAAGAGAAGAAGAAGGAAGTGAGCCCTACCTCTCTCATTTTCTCTCCCAATTGGTTCTCTCCATTTTCTTCAATTTTCCTTTTTAATTTCATGCAAAACAAGCCCTCATCACTTATATATATATATATCCACATATCTCCATAATTACAAAACTACCCTTGTGCATAATAACTTAAGTAGAAAATGCTTATATACAAATAATAGCTTGGCTTGAATTAAATACCACAAACTATTTAAATAATAGCCACACACATACCTTGCGAATAAGTACGGGTCCCACTTCCTCTTAAGTCAAGCCTTTGACTTTTCCACATTTCCACTTCCTTTGCACAACACCTGAAAATATCATGCAGAACTCCTCATAATTTCTACTCAAATAAAATAAATATCCTATCCCCATTTATCTTACATGAACCCACTATTGGGTCGTTACAGTTGGGGCAGAGGTATGGAATGAGTCCAGAGGATTAGCGGAGCCAAAAGATCCATTTGCCTTCGAAAAAAGTAAGTATTTATAGATGAAATGGTGGGACCCATGGTTGAGCCGGAAGACTCTTCTGGGAAATGCTTTAAGGAAGCTAGAGGGTCTGGAGAAGTCTTCGAGGTGGTGCACCCCAATGGCTATCTCTAGGAGGCCCCAAAGAGGACTTCGGGCCACCACATGGCTTCGATCTGGGAGACCCCGAAGGGTAGTGTCTTTAGACTTGATCAACAATAATTATGCATGCTAAGCTAATCTCGGAGGACCCATCGGGGGTCCAGGATGCTTCCATCTAGGAGACTCTCCGTGGAAGAATAAACTCAAAAATTACTTTGAGACATAGGAGAATTTTAAGGCACCCCACAACAATATATTTTTCTAACAATTTAGAGTTCAAATGTAAAGTTTCTCTTAATATTTGCCAATTGGTTAGAAATGACATACAGAGATTATGCATCTTGCAAGTCTGAGCAATTTGCTTCCAAGAATTTTGGGGGTTGGTAACAATAATTAAAATTTTGGTTGTCTATTTAGGACTATATTGTCATTCATAATGCACTTAAAAAGGGAGAGAAAAATTGCCATCTAAAAGAATACTATTGATATTGTGGAAACTAAAAAGTTAACAGAACCCAGTGGAGGGTCTAGTAGTATGTAAAAAAAGATATGAAGCTAAAGATGTGGGTCTAAAAAGATATAGTGCAAAAAAATGCTTTAGACTTTCAAATGGTTGATAACAAACCCTTAATGTATTAAGTGAATTTGAAAATACTTTTTATGAACTTAGGCTAAAAGGTGTTGAAGTAAACAAGGCTTTACTTGTTACTTCCTTGATTAAAAGTTGTCTTATTCATGGAATGAATTTGCTAGGGTGTTAAAACAAAAATATGAGGATTTTTCTTTTATTGATCTTTTGATTTCTATAAGAACTGAAGAAGGTCATCGAAATGCTCAGAAATAATCTTTAAATCATAGTTTTTGTGCAAGAGCAAATATGGTGAAAAATATGCATAAGTCTAAGTCTAATAATTTCAAGATATATATATATATATGCATGTTATGATGATGCATAAAGCATGTCCATGAAAAGAGTTTTAAAATATAAAAGGGTTCATGAAGCGCGCAGCGGATGAGTCCGCAAGATATATCTGAAGAGAAAATTTTGGCTCAGAGATGGACTTCGGTCCTAGGTTTATGATATGGACTTCGGTCCCAAGGTTTCGGACTTTGGTCCAATGGTTTTGGACTTTGGTCCCATGATTATGATTTTAAAAAAGATTGCATATGAACATGGATGCATGTTTTATCGTGTTACCATGTGAAAGTACCTTAAATGGAATTCATGATTCTTTTGCCTCTTGATACCTATGACTTTTATGCTCGTTTTCTTCTAGGTTATACTTCCTGGGCCTTGTGGCTCATATTTGCTTGCATCATTCTAGCTGGTAAGGGTAAGGCTAAAGAAGTGGGCGAGTCAAGTGAAGTTGGAGCCGTGGGGTAGAAGTGTGTACAGAGCCATCTCAACCGAAAGTTCCTGGGGGGGTGTTTTATGATATGTCATATTAAGTTACGCTTATTTATGTTCTAAGTTGTACCCTTGAGGGGATATGGTAGGTCTATGGACCCTAATGTATATGTCTATGAGTAAGAATGTATGAGTGTGGCTTCCGTTGTTAATAGCAAGGATTATGCATGATGCTTCTAATTGGGTTGTGTGTATATGCTCTTTTCTTTTTTCTTTTTTTTCGAAGGGACCCTAATTTAGGGGCTCCTACACTCATTCTTCTTCGAAACCACAAGTAACATGGTTTTTGTGGGGGACAATTCATTTAGCCTAACTATTAGGACTTAGATTTCAGAACAATAAAGTTGGATGATGGCAGTGAGGTTCCAATCTTAGGAGAAGAGAAAATAATTTTGAACTTTACGTCTGGAAAATCTTTCTATTTTGATTGGACATTACATGTTTCCATGATTAGGAAGAATCTTACTAGTGTTTCTATGTTAGTTTAACATGGTTTTAAATTAGTTTTTGAATCAAATAAAGTTGTAATTAACAAAAATAATATTTTTGTCGAAAAGGTTATTTATTGAATGGTTTATTTCATTTAAATGTTTCGTATCCTATTGAAAAGAAATGCTCAAATTCCACTAGCCATGGATAAATTAGGGGGGGGGGGGGGGGCAGAGAGAGAGAGAGAGAGAGAGAGAGAGAGAGAGAGAATAGTTGAAATGGTAGACTTAAAGTTTAAGATTTAAGTTGAGTGTTTTAAACTTTATGAGTTTAATTATAATTCAAGATTAATTGCTATAGTATCGCTAGGATATTGGTACCAAAGAGGTGTGGTATAAGAATAAAAGAGATAACAATTGGAGATATAATAATGTAAACAAATAAAGAAAGAAGTATGGTGTAACATGAAAAGATACAGTATAAAAGTAAAGAAGATACAAGGGCGGTAAATTCCAAAAGTAAAGAAGATACAATGTATTTTATAACTGGGTATTCGATAGACCAATTGCTCTCTTCTTACTAGAATTTGTGCAAGGAATCGACAACAACAAGCATGCTATAGCTTGAAACCCTTTAGTCATTGGGTATTTCGATATAATTTTTTAAAAAAATTAAAAAAAAAAGTTTTTAGCATAAAAAAATAATTTTGACTACTAGTTTTCAAAAAAAAAAAAAATGTTTTATAATTTTTAAAAATAATTGATAATTTTATTAAAAAGTGTTGATAATTCTTTAAAAAATAATTATAATTCTACGATTGTCAAAATATTATATACAAATAGGATTACCGATAATATAATGCATACATTGTTTACTATAATATAAGGAGTTTTGTAGTTTTGATACATGGTACATATAAGTGAGACTTTATGGTACATGTGAGTGAGAGTATCAATCTTATCTACACGTTTTTATACATTCTAAATCAACAACCGAATATAGAGAAATAATCATATTGAATTATAAAATCATAAATTACAAAAAGTAACATTTTTATGATTACTCCCACTATTTTCTACGAGTTTGCTACCCTCAAGCCTCAAGAAGAAATGAATGAAGGTTTGGAGTGAAGAATTGCAAACATAATCTTGTTTTTGAATAATGAAACTTTCCTAGTAGAGTTTAAACAAACCTTCTTGACATGTTCGATCTACAACAAATACTGTCCAAAATTTGAGATTAGCCATAGTAGGGTTGGAACCCACCTTACTGAAGTTAGATTCAATTGAACTTAAAATCCAATGTTGGATGGGTTTATAATGAATCTACTATTTTCCTATCTCATTCTATTTTTTTCTCTCTATTTATCACTTTAACCTAGATTTGGCTTTAGTTACGATGTTGAACTAAATATGGCCTTCAGTTGACAAGTGTTTTCTTAATTATTTTGTAATTAGACAAAAATGGAGATAAGAGAGAAAAATAAAGTTAAAACTATCTATTTAAATTTTTAAGTTTATACCAATAACATGGGTATTTTGATAAATATTTGAAAATTGAGGAGTGATTTTTGTAATTATGCCTTACTTTAGTTAGGTGTAGTTAGTGTAATTTACTTTTTATTATATCTATATATCCAACTGCATTTTATTCTTTTTTATTTTATTTTTAAAAATCATCACTCTAAAGTTGCATAATGAGAGAATATATAGAGGATATGAGCTTTGAAGCAAAGAATCCTTTCCAATGGCAGAATGATATTGACTAAAAGAAAAGGCACCCAACAAGTTGGCAAAATGTTGGCCATAGTTTCTAACCCAATATACTAACAAAATAATAAATATATGTAATATATGAATTATGATGAGAATCTAACTAAAGTAATAGTGGGGCCAAAATGTTCTTGCCCATAGTTTCTTTTCCATTTTTTTTCCCTTTTTCAGTTAATATATGTAATATATGAATTATCACACATCATAAATATACTTAACATCTATTAGAAAAGATAATAATAATAATAAAAATAATACTAATAAGTATACTAACATCCAGAGAGAGAAGTATAGAGAAGAGAGAGACGAAATGATGCAATAGTAGTTGTCAAAGTTTGTTAGAAAATGATTTTTTTTCTAATTAAATTGGAACTTCTTAGTCAATCTTTTTCTATGAGATAAGGATTTTGAAAACATAAAAGATAAGATGAAATCTTGGGTTACTTTCAAAGATCAAGATAGCTTGGAATAATCTGACCAAAACGAGCTAAGAATTGTATATAAATTGAAGTTGGTAATTCCTCCAAGTCCAAGGTTATAGTACTTCTCCTTCACCTTTCTCGCATACAGTGGACGTATTAATCTTTATCTTGATCTATTTTTCGTAGCTAGAGTATGCCTTATGTTGCGGGGAAGAAGACCCATAACATCTCTTCACGCTTCATTGAAGCCGTGGGGAAGGATTCGAACCTTGAGACTAGGCTAGCCCACCTCCCACAGTTGACTGATGAGGCCACCTCAACAAAATTAACAACAACAACAACCAATGACAACAATAACAACAACAACAACAACATCCTGGGCCGGGACAAGATCAAACAGGCCTTCAAAGAACTCGGTGTGTGGTACCCACCATATAGAACCTGACAGGCCTTCAAAGAACTCAACGCATGGTACCCACCATATAGAACTAGGAATGTATTCGATTTAAAAGTATTCAAAGGACTCGGCTAAGGTTTTAACATTGTTGAGATAATGGCCAAGTTGTGGCTCTTTTGTTTGGAATTTTCCCTTGACTTGGTTGGTCACAAATTAAGAGTCACTTCTTGCGACCACCCGAGCTGCTCCCATTTCATTTTCCAAGTTTAACCCGGCTATGAGTGCTTTGTATTCTGTTTGGTTGTTAGTTGAAGAGAAGGGACTGTTTGAGCATCAGCCCACTAGTTCCTTCTAAAATAATTTTGGCTCAACTTATGTTGATGTTGGAAGTTCTGTCGATGAACAGTACCCAGGGATTAGACTCCGGGATCGGATTAGAAGAAGATAACTCAGTTCAAAAATTGAACAATACCTGAGATTTGATGTGTTTGCGAGGATGGTATTGTATGTCGAATTCAAAGAGTTTGACTGACCATGCGATCATCCTTCCTAAGAGTTTCGGCTTCTGAAGCACCTGTTGGATTGGTTGATCGGTTTGAATCGTGATCTGGTGGCTCTGGAAATATGGCCTGAGCTTTCAGGATGTCGTCACCAATGCTAATGCTAGCTTCTCGATCTTATGGTATCGTAACTCGGATCCTTGAAAGGTTTTGCTGACAAAGTATACAGGTCATTGCGACTTACTTTCTTCCCTGACTAACACTGCATTGGGGGCATTATTAGTGATGGAGGGGTAGAGTGCGAGCTCTTCCCCAGGCTCTGGTTTTAAAAGGATGAGGGGTGCTTCCAAGAGGTTCTTAAGCGCTTGGAAAGCAGCATCACACTATTCCGTCCACTATAGGGTACGCGCCGTAGGATACATAAACATGGAGGAAGGATCGGCAACTAGGCACAAAAACACCCAACCATCAACTCGACCATAACCAGTCCACCAACCAAGGCCCCCTGTTGAGCACCAGCACAACCCTGAGAGAGTCTCCAACCAAGGACAAGATAATAAAGACCCCGACAAGGGATGAAGGGAGGCATCTCGGCTCCCCGTGCCACCCCGATTGCACTATGACACCTACACCCCCTTCATGACCAGGAGAGAGCAAATCCCCCGAGAAGTTTACAACTCAAGAATAATCCCACTTCTAGACACCTCGAACCAACAACCTCTCCATGGTAATGCCAACGCCAACAAGTGGTGTGACTACCATTGCATGTTCGAGCACATAACCGAAGAATGTGCTGCCCTAAAGGAACAGATCGAGCGCTTGTTCAGAGAGGGTTACCTTCGCTAGTACACTTATAAAGCATATTGAAGGTGGTCTCTACTGGACAATCTGGGTAGGAGAAGGAGCCGTAACCCCTAAAGATGACCTCGGGAAAATGATAGGCGGAATACCAGGCCACCCCCAGCTAATTAGATAGTTGGGGTCATTGACACCATCTCTGAAGGCTTCGCGGGAGAAGAAGATTCAAGCTCGGTGAGGAAGCGACACTTCCAAGCAGTAGTGTCAATAAACAATGTCAAAAGGTAAAAAATGATGGCCCAACACCCCGTAATCTCTTTCACCGATAGGGATTTTGAGAGGATCAATCAGACCTTGACGACCCCATGGTGATCTCGGTCGTCGCTGCCAACTTCCTAGTGAAGAAAGTTCTCGTTGACCAAGGGAGTTCAGCTAACTTGTTGTATCTATCAACCTTAGGAAGGATGGGAATCTTGGAAGAAGAGTTGAAGCCTGTTACAGGTATTTTTTGAACCATCTTGGGCTATTATGTGAACTGCTCTGGGCTGGGAATAGTCCAATAATAAGGCCCAACCTCTCGAGGCCCAATGAGCCCGAGGTCGAAGCCATCTCCGCGAGGTCGCTTAGTTTCTAAAATGCGAGCTCTGATTACAATAACAAGGGAGCTCTTGGTGACAACTATAGCTCATTGGTCAACCCGATCAGCATGCAAGGAAAACCACGAAGCAGAATAGCCGGATCTGATGTCTACTTGTCCTTATCAGTGGGAAACCAGTCCCTACATGGTGCGGAACTTTTATTCCCTATTTTATGGAGGTAATAAGGGCACATTGTCCCTCACGATGTGGCCCCATTACTTTGAACTTTGTGTAAATTATCAGTATCTCACACTATAAATAGGGGATCAAAAGCTATTGTACAAGCATGATAAAAATATGCATATTGTTACTCTGCAACAGTGATCAGAGAACAGTCGTGGACTAGGCATCATTCTGGCCGAACCACGTAAAAAAATCTTGCGCATTACTTGTTGATGGTGTTAATGTTCTCTTCCCATCGTATTTGTGATCACTGGATCAGTACGGGCCGTCGAATCTCGGTCAACCATTTCTGAACGTCGACAAAGCCATTCCCCAAAAATCTGATCAGTTTTTTTGGAGAGCAGGTTGGCATCAAGGGGTATATCGATCTATTGACTTCATTTGGAACTGCCCCTCTAGTCAAAACAATTAGTATTCGGTACCTGGTCGTTGACTGCCAAACGTCATACAATGCATTGCTTAGTTACCCATCCCTCAATGCTTTGGGCGTAGTTGTATTAACTCCCCATTAGTCATGAAATTCTCGGTGTCAGCCACTGAAGTTGGAGTTGTCCATGTCGACCAAAAGAAAGCCTGACAGTGTTACCATGATAGCCTTAGGGCTCGAAGTTATAGACCCGACAAGGATGACGAGGGAAGCCAAACCTTTAGTAGCAGTGGCCAAACCGCGAGTACTAACAACCAAGCCCCACACCATAGCATAAACACGATTGAGATGGACCCACAAGGTGAACTCTTAAACAGTCACCCTCAACCCACAAAAGAACTCCACCCTGTGAGCTAGGGTCCCTGCCCATAACAGGTTTCCCACATTGGTTCCACATTACCAGAAGAGTTGAGAGAAAGGCTGATCAACCTGCTTCAACAAAACGTCGACCTCTTTGCTTGGATACGCGCCAACATGCCCGGAATAGATCCATTCATCATTTACCATAGGCTGGTGCTAGATCCAGAGGCCAAACCGGTCATCCAAAGAAAAAGAAAGCTAGGAGATGAAAGGCAGCGCGTGACTGTCGAAGAAATAACGAACCTCCTAAAGGTCGGATTCATTAGAGAGGTCCCGTATACAACGTGGTTTGCTAATGTTGTCATGGTGAAGAAATCCTTGGGCAAGTGGAGAATGTGTGTTCACTTCATCAACCTAAATAAAGCATGCTAACAAGATTCGTATCCACTACCCAACATTGACCGACTTGTAGATGTGACCTCCAAATACAAGTACCTGAGCTTTATGGATTCTTAGTTCGGCTATAACCATATTCGAATACACCCTAGAGACGAAGAGAAAACAACGTTCATCACAGGAAATGCCAACTTCTGTTACCAGGTGTTCGCCAAGCAGATCGGTCAAAACATCGAAGTTTATGTAGATGATATGGTGGCTAAGACATCGGAGAGCCAAGACCACTGCTCGGACTTGTCCAAAATTTTTAGTCAACTTTGACAACACAACATGAGACTGAATCCAGACAAATGTGCTTTTGGAGTACTGGACGGTAAATTCCTTGGCTTCATGTTAATCAGTCGGGGAATCGAGGCCAACCCCAAAAAATGCAAAGCCATCCTCAAGATGCACAACCCTACCAGCGTAAAGGAGGTCCAACGACTAACAAGCCAGATAACAGATCTATCCCATTTTCTCTCCAGGTCAGCAGATCGGGAGAGGCCATTCCTTCGATGCCTAAAAAAGCCAATAGAGTTCGAGGTCGTCCAGGCTGGAAGGAAGCTTTTGGGCCAACGAGTCAGCAAAAGGACCTGCCCTTAGCCTGACCATAATGGCTTGCAAGGAGACTACTAGGTTGAGGTCTCTGATTTGGATGGCCTCTTGATTGAATCTATTTAGAAATGTCCAGAGCGGCTCATGCTCACCTTGCCTCAAGTTGATGAGACTAGCCGATGTCTTGCAATGAGCTCGGCTTGTGAAAAAATGAGTGAGGAAGCGGGTGGCTAGCTTAAAAAAGTCATATATGGAGTTTGGCTCTAAGGATGAGAACCATAACATGGTCGACTTCTTCAACTTGCCAGCGAAAGATCGGCACATGATCTAATCCATCCCCCCACTTAGTAGCATCACGGCATTGAATATAGAAAGGTGCTTACAGGGATCGGTGGTACTGTCGTATGGCTCTAAGATACCAAGGAGGCGGAAGCCATCCAGCAAAGGGACGGTCATGATGAACTCCAAGAAAAGATGGCTTGAAGAATACAGGGATGTGGAAAAGTGGGGGAATAAGGGTATGGATAGCTTGATGGTGTTGGTGGCGGCTACCTTCTACATTATAGTCATACCGTTCGTTGCGTTGGTCACGTTGCTAATTTAAAGTTAACTCAATGACTTGGTTCTAAAGCTGTTGGACGGTCTGGAGGAGGAACTCCATGACAACTAGGTTTTGTGGAAGGTGGTTGGTAGTGTTTGGCTCTTAGATAGGGGCACTTCTGGTTTGCACCATGGTAAGGTGGTAGGGTTGGCTTGAAAAGCTCTAGTGAGGTTATGGGGTAGGTAAGTTTTATCGGGCTCCACGGTGGGGGCCAGATGTTCCTTCCTTGCCAAAGGAATGGTCAAAGGTGGGTCTACAATGGCAAAGGACGAGCTCTAGTGATCTGTCCGTTTGGGGGGTGGCTGGCACCTGCAAGCACTTCGATGCTCAAGTGAGTAAGGGCGTAAAATAGCAGAGTATAGGTAGGCTAGAAAGAGAACATACCTTGTCTCTAAAGAGAGCTAGTTCATATAGAAGGAGGAGAGGTCCTCCTACATGCATGCGTCGTGTGTTTGCAAGGCGATGAAACTAGGTATCCGGCATCGGTGGAGGTTCCTAAATGATAACATGGTGTTGATGGGACCCTCATTAATTGTAATGATCTAGATTTTCACCTCAATTTTTATTTACATCAGCGGAAGCAAATTGATTAAAATTACAGATCTCAGGGGCTCTCACATACATACCATAGCATCAGCTAAACAGATCTAACGAAACACCCCCATCTGAGCCCTTACTCACACTTACCTCCAAGTATCTTTTCGATCGGGAGAGCCCTGTACACATGGCTATTGGCAAGGATCTGACACCACCAAATCTGACCTCAAACTTTTCTTCCTTAACCTAGAATGATGTTAAAACAAGATGAACCACAAGGCTCAGCAAGCATAATTAAAACAAAGGGGAATCAATCACCATAACTAGCATTAACAAGGCTTCCCACATTCGTTCCCCACGTCATGTCATAAGTTATTGCATATATTCGATATACCCACATTAGCTTCCACAAGTTTGCGTGGCACGTATTCATAATTTTTGCAAATGGCCATTCGGGCCAAGTTTGTATTGTATACCGTGCACAATCATACACGTTCACGTTCACATTGTTTCTTACAACATGTATTTCCATGAAAGATTTCATATCATAATGCAACACATGCACATGCTTAACAAAATACAAATAGCCCTTAGGCTCACATCTGTCAATATGCTCAGGATATAATATGCAATATCATATCCCATAATACTCATCAACCATCCGTCACCCTTTTTAGCATGGCAGCACACGCCTAACCTGCCCAGACGTCACCGGTATAGCGATAGCAGTGCCCTCGCTCAGAGACCGAGGGGACAATCACCTATCATAATCCTCACTTGATAAACCTAAATACAATGCATGCATGATCATAAGCAACTCACACCATCATGTATATGCAAGGGTCTTTACATAGTTGTTATGGGAATATTTATTCTATTTGTTCCAAGCAAAAGCCCATATGTTCCACATTATGCAATCCACATCATTGAACCCATTTTTGTACGTTTCCCACACATTTATGGAATAAGATGTTAGCCCAATATTCACAAATCAACATGTTGGTGTTTCATATGATTCTGGGGTCAGGAGATGAACCCCTATCTAGCATAGGTATTTGTACCACTTTACTTTTAAGATTAAGGACACCGCCCATTGTTACTCACATAATTGACAGGTCCAACGTATTTGACATTGTTGAAGATTAGATAGAGGCTGGTCAGTTGACCGCTACAATCACATCGAGTCTCCCCGACTCTCCAAGAACCTAACCCACATCGGTTTAGCATCATTCCCAAAGAACTAGGAGCGATACAAAGCCCCATGAAGGTTGGAAATAAACATCACCAGGAGTCACATATTTAGTTCAAGCTCTCTGTTCACAGATTCAACAACAACTCACATATTATAAAGTGGTTACCACGCGTATTTGCATTATTAATGCGTAGTATCGAATCATGGTAAGGGAGAGATTAAAGTATGAGAAACCACGGAGACTCTCACAGGAAATTAGGAACATGAGGGAAGGGTTAGAAACTTACTGAATAGCCTCAAAAATCTCTTAATTTCCTCACTTTTCTTCTTTTTTCCTCTGATTCCTCAGTTGCCGTGCGCCTTCTCTTTCTTCTCCTTTGTTTCCCTCATTCCCTCTCTCTTTTCCTCTCTGTTTTCACCCAAAAATGGCCAAAATTGGCCTTTTAAAAGACAAAACGCACAAGGCTTGGCGGCCAAGGCGAAATGGGCGACCCAAGGCGTGCCATATGGTGTGTTCTGCGCTAGCCACGAGGCCACCCCCTTCCCCCGAAATGACGTCGTTTCGGGGCTTCTTGCACTAGAAAATTTCAACAAAACCTCCACTGCGCGCACGCACGGCCGCAGGTCGATCCCACTACCTCACCCAGCATAAGCGCATGCGAACGCGTGACCAGCTGGGCTGGCTGCCTCCTTACCCTATATATGCGCGCGACTATATTTAAAGGAACCCTTGCTCTTCTTTCAAAAATTACACCAGCGCCCCCAAAACTTTTGAAAATCCCATTTACACCCCAAACTCCCATTTCCCTTTATTACACTTATACCCCGAACATTCCCAAAAATCTCCAACTTAATTTCATCATTATTTCCATAAATATTCTCAATTAATTTAATTAATTACCTTAATTTCGCATTTCCTCAAAATATCATAAATAAATATTTTTTCCAAAATCTCTAAATATTCTAAAATATGCTCAAATACTAAAATTAATAATTATTACTTATCTCCAAATTTTTGGGATGTTACATTAATTTGGATGAGATCTCCATTAATGAAGATGAGATGTTCCATTAATGAGGATGAGATCTCGAGCGGGCGCGGGAACACCCAACATGTGACTATAATGATACTGCTACAAGCTGGCGCAGAGCCAGGATTCAGTTTCGGCTGAGATTGGGCCGTAGGTTGATAATAAAGCCGCGGGCTGAGATTGGGCCGTGAACCAAGACGAGGCTGAGGGCCAAGATTGGGCAATTGGGCCGTGGGCCAAAGGCCAAGATTGGGTTGGTATGATCCAATGATGTTTTAATTTGGTAAGTTATATTATGACCATCTTGGGATTGTATAGTAGGTTGCATAGAAAACGAATATGATGAAATACAGAAATATCATTATTCAAAAAAATAAGAAACAGAGACGTGAGGGACACGTAAATAAAAAAATATCGAAGTTTTCTTGTAAATATAATTTTTAATATAAAAATTTATAAAAAAATAGTTGTTCAATTTAAAAATAAACTTAAATTCTATAATAAAATCAAACAAATTTTGGAAACAAATTTTAGAAAAAAATTAAAAAAATTTAATTAAAAACGAAAAAAAATCATATCTATTGTGTTAGAAAATGCATTTAGAAAATGTATTTCTAAATTAGAAATGTATTTTTGATATTTTCTTAATATTATAAAATGACCACAAAAAATTTCTGAAATTATAAAAGTAACCCAAAAACTTTTCTTTATGTTTTAGAAATGCCAAAACGAAGCCCTCAAGAAGTTTTCATGTATCATAGATTGTATATGTAGTATTATGTGTATATGGTCTAGTGGTTAATGTTGATTTACAAAACCAATTATATAAATGATAGTTGGAATCAAAATAATATAGTGGTAATGCTATTTGTATATCATATTTTAATATTTATAAGATTATTTATATTTGTTTTTCAAAAAATTAACGATAATTTTTTATAAAATTATCAACTGATTTTTAAAAATTATAAACGCTTTTACAAATTAAAAATGGAAAATTTTGTTAATTTTTTAAAAATTAATTTATAATTTTATGAAAAAATGTTATTAATTCCTTAAAGACATAATTATAATTTTGTGAATGTTAAAATATTGTGTACTGATAATATAATGCAAACGTTGTTTAGTGGTCTAAAGAGTTTTATAACTTGGTAGTAAGTACAAAAGACTTGTTATTTAAGGATGGTGTTGTGTAATTCAGATTTAATTAAGATGGATAAAAGAGTCTTTTACAATTTTTATGAGATCCCTAAATAAATTTAGTTGCAACATTAACAAAAAAAATTAATTACAATATTATTTTTTCAGAAAGAAAGATAGCATCTTTTACTATTTTGCCCTTATAAGAAGATTTTTTCTAAGACAAAGGCAGCCGTTAGTTACGTCCTTCATGGTGGAGAAAGGAAGTTTAAAACTAATTGATCTTTAGATTTGTGGAGAAGAAAACAAAGCAGAGAGCGGTGGATGATTGATTGGGAGACAACGACCCAGAACTTGTCACGTTGAGACAAGGACCCAACATAGAAGAAAGAATTAATCTACTTTATTCTACAGCTGCACAGAGACCCTTATTGAATGGAGAGATAAATTTTAAAACAATGAGGTAAAAAAAAATATTTTAATTTATTTTCTAACAAAATAAAATTCCATGTCATTTTCAAAATGTGAGGAAGACGGGGATACTACTAAATTATAATTTGTAGTAAATATTTTTAGAGATTTTTAGTGCACTAATAATAAATAAATAAATATTGGGCCAAGTGATGTAATCATGTAAGAATCACACAAACATTATGCATTACACGGTGCTGCAATACATTACAAGACTAGTGGTGGATTATAATTCGGGAGTGCTATAGCACCGCTAGGATATCGGTACCAAAGATGTGCGGTATAAGAATAAAAGAGATAACAATTGGAGATATAATGTAAAAAAATAAAGAAAGTATCAATCTTATCTACATGTTTTTATACATTCTAAATCAACAACCGAATATAGAAATATAATTATATTAAATTACGAAATCATAAATTACAAAAAAATAACATTTTTATGATTACTCTCACTATTTTCTACGAGTTCACTGCTCTCAACACTCAAGAAGAAATGAAAGAAGGTTTGGAGTGAAGAATTGCAAGCATAATCTTGTTTTTGAATAATGAAACTTTCCTAGTAGAGTTTAAACAAACCTTCTTGACATGTTCGATCTACAACAAATATTGTCTTGGATTTGAGATTAGCCATAGTAGGGTTGGAACCCACCTTGCTGAAGCTAGATTCAATTGAACTTAACATCTAATGTTGGATGGTTTATAATGAATCTACTATTCTCCTATCTCATGTTATTTCTTTTCTCTCTATTTTTATTTCTCTTTACCCTAGATTTGGCTTTAGTTACATGTTGAACCAAAGATGGCTTTCAGTTGACAAGTGTTTTCTTAATTATTTTGTAATTAGACAAAAAGGGAGATAAGAGAGAAAAATAAAGTTAAAACTGTCTATTTAAAATTTTAAGTTTTTACCAATAACATGGGTATTTCGATAAATATTTGAAAATTGAGGGGTGATTTTTGTAATTTTACCTTACTTTAGTTAGGTGTAGTTAGTGTAATTTACTTTTTATTATATCTATATATCCAACTGCATTTTATTCTTTTTTATTTTATTTTTAAAAATCATCACTCTAAAAGTTGCATAATGAGAGAATATATAGAGGATATGAGCTTTGAAGCAAAGAATCCTTTCAAATGGTAGAATGATATCGACTAAAAGAAAAGGCATCCAACAAGTTGGCAAAATGCTGGCCATAGTTTCTAACAAAATATAATAACAAAATAATAAATATATGTAATATATGAATTATTACGAGAATCTAACTAAAGTAATAGTGGGACCAAAATGTTCTTGGCCATAGTTTCTTTTCTTTCTTTTTTTCTTTTTCAGTTAATATATGTAATATATGAATTATCACACATATAAATATACTTAACATCTACTAGAAAAGATAATAATAATAATAATAAAAATAATATTAATAAGTATACTAACATCCAGGGAGAGAAGTATAGAGAAGAGAGAGACAAAATGATGCAATAGTAGTTGTCAAAAGTTTGTTAGAAAATGATTTTTTTTTTTTTGATTAAACTAGAACTTCTTAGTCAATCTTTTTCTATGAGATAAGGATTCTGAAAACATAAAAGATGAGATGAAATCTTGGGTTGCTTTCAAAGATCAAGATAGCTTGGAATAATCTGACCAAAACGAGCTAAGAATTGTATATAAATTGAAGTTGGTATTGCCTCCAAGTCCAAGGTTATAGTACTTCTCCTTCACCTTTCCCGCATACAGTGGACGTATTAATCTTTATCTTGATCTATTTTTCATAGCTAGAGTATGTCTAACACCGCAGGACACAAGACCCCTAACACCTCTCCACGCTTAATTAAAGTCGCGGGGAAGGATTCGAACCTGGAGACCGATGAGGCCACCTCAACAACATCATCAACAACAACATCAACATCAACATCAACAACAACAACAACAACAACAACAACAACAACCAACAACCACAACAACAATGACAACAACAACAACAATAGTAACAACAACAACAACATCATCCTAGACCGGGACGAGATCAAACAGGCCTTTAAAGAAATTGGTGCGTGGTACCCACCATATAGAACCTAATAGGCCTTTAAAGAACTCAGTGAGTGGTACCAACCATATAGAACCTGGCGCGACATCTGTCATGCGGATGTGGATAGAGATCGAAAGACTAGTCAGGCTGATTTCAAACTCCTTGTAGATTACATTCTCTCTTTGAACTATTCCCCCAGAACCTAGTCTTGGTTATTATGATAACTATCACTACAATAGGATCGGTTTCGCCGATTATATATTTAGCCGTATGCTTGCATCTAATATATATGTATGTGATATGTCCATATGTTAACTGGCTTTGTACCTCTTTGAAATTGGAAAATAGTAGGGAAGGGTTGGGAGGAGTTGTATGTTCAAGTCAGATTTCATACTACCATATGTGAGGATGAATAAAGTTATCTATTATGTGTCTCGTACGTGATAAGATGTTGATTTAGTAGTTATATCTATCGCATGGATGCAATCACCCAATCAAAATGTTTAGTTTCTTGTCACATTTGGACCTAATATAGTGAGATATGATAAATTTATAAACTACCTTAAGACAACTAAGACCAATTAAAATTGGTATTAGCATGAAGAGAAATTGAGTTCATCAAAGTAACATTTCAACATTCTAATTAAGAGTCTTGTCATCTTGCTTATTTTGTTTTTAAAACTCTTTTACTTGCATAGTCCTACTTGATCGAGTGTGCTCATCTTGAGCCCCTTACTCTTGAGAGAACCATATTTGGAGCTTTTGTTCAATTCTATAAATTCTTTTTATTTTTTATTTTTTTATGTTTTGGGGCTTTATTTTAGTTTTCAAATAACAATAGTATAGGGTACTCAAAAGCGAAGTTTATTCTATGAGCTTCTGATAAAGAAAAAAAGAAAGCACGTATCCCCCAAGGCAATAAACAAATTCGACCATAAATTTTAACAAATTAAAGATTTTGTTTTTCAGAATAGAAATCATTACAAGATTTTCCATTTATTTGAAAATAATAAATAAGTGACATAAACAAATTCCCTTTAAATTAATTTTACATATTAGATAAAATTACACCCAATTGATCCAATTTAGATCTATTTGTCAAAATTGAAAGAATTGGATAAAATATAAAATTCATGAAAATAATTGGATTATTTTTATGATTAGACCTTTATTTTGTCTTGCTAGCTAGCCAAATGTTGAATATGATTATTTATTTTGATTAGTGAATATTAATTTTCTTTATTAATTATTAACCTAGTTTACTTAACTGAATAGTAAAGAGCAAGTCAATAAACCATGTTTCATTGTTTTCCAATGAAGTCAATAGAGAAAACTAGAAACCTTCAACGATTACTTAGTAAAACCAAGAAATTAGGGTGAGAATGAACTTAAAAAGTGAGAAAGAGTGTAGAATGAACAAAAGAAAAAAAAAGAAGCCAAGCTAACAACTTTATTCTACTGACCTATCTCATAAGTTCTCTAATCTCAGCCTTGGAACTCGTGGAAGAGAAGGAAAAGAAGGAAAAGTTTCCTTCCTACATTTTGTTGAACTTCAAGCCATCTTCTTCTTCCTTACATTCAATTTTTAATTGATATATATATACACACACTTTTATCTTGGAGGACACTAGAGAGGTTTGTCGAAGTTATTCTATTTCACAGGAATCTCCAAAGAAATTGCTATATCTTGGAGGAGAACATTGTAAAATCCAGTACAGAAGAGGGCATTTTTGCTCTTAAGAGAGCGCATTAATGTACCCCAATCTTCACTCAAGCCATTTCTATCATTTTTTCCTTTCAATTTCCTATGAGTTATTATTTAAATTTTTATTGAGTTAACAAAAAATTTATTTGCATTAGTCTTAAAATATAAATTTAGAGTAGAAATGTAAAGTTTCTCTTAATATTTGCTAATTGGTTAGAAATGGAATATGAAGATTATGTATCTTGCAAGCTTGAACAATTTACTAGCAAGAATTTTAGGGGTTGGTAACAACAATTAAAATTTTGGTTGTCTGTTTAGGACTATATTGTCATTCATAATGCACTTAAAAAAGGAGAAAAATTACCAACTAAAAGAATACTATTGATATTGTGAAAACAAAAAAAGTTAACAAAACCCAATGGAGGGTTTAGTAGTATGTAAAAAGAGATATGAAACTAAAGATGTGGCCTTTTTCTCACTCAATTGACACTCCTCTTTTCACTCTATTGGACATTTTTGTGACTTAGTTGATTAAATCCATCACTCGATTGATGATCCAATATAAAGACTTAATATTTTAAGCTCATATATCATTCGATTGATTAAACATATCACTCGATTGATGATCCAAACATAGAGTTTAATATTTCAAACAAATATTTTCACTCAAGTGAGACATTGAATACTCAAATATAACGCTATCAATCATTCTAATATTTTGACCACTGGAATTTTTAACTTAAATACTTGTTCCAAGCATACTCAATGCTCAATTCAATTTATGATCTAACACAAATAAAAATATATCAATGATGACTACTATTGACTATAAAAAATCATATCTCAGCTCTTTGAAAGAACCATGCTATCATTTTAGTGAAATATATCTATCAATTGATTGTTTGATAAGATATAGAAACTTAATCTTCATGGAACCTAATTATCATTTTACTGAAAGAAATTGTCAATCGATTGATCATACTAGCAAAGAGGCTTGATGATTCAACTCACTCCTCTCATTTGTTTGAACAAATAGTTCGTTCAAATGTTAAATGATCAACTCAAATACAATGATAATCATTTGAATGAAAAATGACAGAAGGATGATTGAAAACAACATGCATATACTCAATTGACCCCTTCAATATCTATCAAGATACATAAGTCTAGCCTCAAGCACTTATCTATTCAAATACTAACATATGATTACTCAAGTGCTGTTGTGAAATATGGTTAAAACTATATTTCCAATCATATTCATTTGAATACTTAGGAAGCTCTATTACAGCAAACAAAAGAGATACTTTAATAACATGAAATTTTATGAAATGTCAAAGAATAATAAGTTGAGTACAACACTTGCTACTCAATTGAAATAATTCCTTTCTTGATCAAAGCAAGATAATTCTACTTAACATAAAATACAACATATTTCACTGAAATACAACTATCCAAATAACTTATTCATCCATATTTACCTTCTCAAATAAACTCACATGAAATACACATAAGTCAAGTAATTCACTTGCCATTTGACTGAGACAGAGAATATATGAAGTCTATTCTTTAAACTTTGAAGCATTCTATTATTGATATATGATACTACACATAATACTCTAATACATTTAAGCTCTTATTTGAGTGAATTGGTTTAAAGCTCAATTATCACTCGATTGATAGCCTGATAAGATAGAATCTTAATAGCTTGACAATTTCTAAATTTATCAAACACTTGAATGATTTTTCTTTCTAAGAAACAAACATCCAAATGTTATTTCATTAAATTCAAAACATTGAAAACCTTAAGAGTTTTATACTAGATATCAAATATGCAATTTAAGTTCAATGAATCAAAAACTAAGGATCACAGCCTAAGTATTGTAATACTTGAGATTTTTGAGCTCAAATTGTAACACCCCAAATTTCTTAAGCGTGTTATAACTTAGGATTTCAGGAATATAAAATTTATTCATATCACAATCGCTGTCATACATCACACGATATCCTAAAAACCCTAATTTTCACCTTCTCAACTTAACAAACCCAATAATTGAATATCTAAGATAGGTGTTAAAATTTCAAATGCGGAAGCTAGATCGAACTTGATATGATTCACAACCATAATACTTTATTTATCATAAATAAAATCGTTTAAGACGCCTACAAACTGTATTACATCATCTCTCGCAAGTGATAACTGAACGCCTTAAACATACATAAGCTCACACATAAATAAAGATATTCTAAACATGCTACATACAGTAAAATAAGCTTATTCTTCCGCCACTTCCTTTCCCTTTGAGCCACTTGTCGAACCTAGAATGTTTGAATATTCCAGGAACATAGTCCAATTAGAAGATGAATCTTCTACTGATAAACTCTAAAAAAAAAGAAAAAAGAACAGTTTATATCAATGCATAAACAAGTATAAGACGTATGAGGAAAATAACGAGAACTACTCCGAAGTGCCTCGTGAACACGTCAGCCTCCTCCAACGAGAGCTTTCTCAATGGCGACGCATAGCGCCTCTCGGGAGGTCCCTAACCATGTCACCTTGGCCCAACCTCATAGAACTCATGCAAGCACCACATTCGTTGTCCCTTAGGCTCACGGTCTTCCCCACGAGAGCTTTCTCGATGGCGCACGCATAGCGCCTCTTGGGGGATCTCCAACTTTTGCCCTCGGCCAACAACAAATAGTTGCAACAGTTAAAAGGCCAATAGCATATAATTTTCAAAAAAATACATTTCATATATGCAACATGATTCCACGTAAGAGAACAACAAGAGTTTATGTACAAGAACTTCTCAAAACACGTTTCATGCAATAGAAGTATCTCATAAGAGAATAAAAAATATGATTTGGAGTATAGGAGTCTCACCTTGTTGGTTTATCTCTTCGACGGTATAATTTCATAGCAAACGGCCTAGGTTTCTGCAAAAAACACATGTTTTAGTAAACCTAACCTCAAATATTTTTATATAGGGTTGAGGGGCACTAAAGCAAGGATAAAAAGGGAAACTTTCATGGAAAAAAGAGGTCTCACGCGCCCTCACAAGCCCTGAGAAGGTGGCCCACGCGCCTTCACGCTCAGCCACTTCCGGCGCGTGTATCTCACGCTCTACACAACAGAATTCGGACAACATTGCGTTGTTTTCATATTTCGGCCATATCTCCCTTGTTTTAACTTCGATTCGACCTCCGTTTGAACCTACGCGACCCTATCTTCCCCCTCTACAGGATTATCAAAAAAAAGGGACTTACCTCACTCTTTGTCTGACTGATTTTGGTGAACTCTGGCGAAGGCTCGTAACTCTAACGAGGCTCGTTCTTCCCCGGCTTCTCCTTCGATTTCTTCCCGCCTTCTTGCTGAACTTCCTCCTCTCTCTCTAGAGAAAGCTCCTCCTCTTAGGGTGCCTCAACTCTCAAACTTGCTTGGAATGATTTGAGAACAACCCATGGTGCCTATTTATAGATTTCTTCAACCAATCACATTATGCCACTTGTCACAATCTAGGCTATGGACTCCAAAGAATCAAAGATATATTTGAATGGCTTTTGAAATCCAAAACTAGAATGGATTTACTTTTGAAATCCAAAACTAGAATGGATTTAACTTTTGAAATCCAAGCTAATTCCCCAACTTCTTCCAAATGACATTATGACCCTTATTTCAAGTCCTCAACTTTAATATTTTACCACATGAGCTTATAATTTCATCCTTATTTCATTTGGATAATTCCCTAATTATATTTACACCTTCAAATATCAAATTTATCGAGATACTTAAAATCTCAAAATTAATAACTCAAAATTACTCGATATGTATGATTTTCAGGAAACCCTTACCATCATTCGGTCTTTCTATAACTTAGCTTAACCGAAAATCGTCTCTTAGTTTATTTCTTTCAGTGCCATAAATCTCGCCTCGAGACGCTTGTCAAAAATATACCTTTTTCCTTAGGTATCTAAGCTCTAGGGCACTCCCTACAGCTGATTCGGTCACTTGTTGCCCTTTGAAGCCCATTTTTCGGTATTTTAAACTCAATTAAAATATGTGGCAACCTTACAAAAATATGGGGTATTACAATCTACCCCCCTTAAAAGAATTTTGTCCTCGAAATTGGCTCATACATGCAATCTCCAAAGATCAAAATAAGCCATTTCACATCTTGGACATATCTCATACATATCTCATAGTCCACAAAATTCCAATATTTCCAATCTAACTTTTCTGGTGGTGAGCAAACAAGAACGACCAACAACCATACCTCAACAGTCAACAGCTAGCACCCATACATCTAGCAGTACCTCCGTCGGCCTGACGTGGGATCGCTCCTCCCCAAAGGAATCTAACGTACCCGTTGGCAGAGGCTTCCTCACCTCCAGCAGTCCCGACATTCCTAGCCTGGGTATGGACTGCCCCACCCACTCGGTTTAACCACAGGGATTGCTTGATTAAGGGTCCAACAGTCGATAGTTTTGGTACATCGGGCAATCAACAGTGCTATTCCACCATAAACCACATAAGAAGCCATCCCGACGCTACCGTGGTAACACGAACTCAACCAACGGCAGGTGCTCCTCCCAAACTCTAGGCACGCACATCCTACCCCGAAACTTGAGAATGCCATCTCACATCTCAAAAATCATAACCCTTGGGCTGGCCACACTCATATATCCATAGATGTATATACCAGTCACCCCCACTAGTCTCTAGTATCTCGGTCTCCAGATCCAGCCAAACTGTTAGGCTAGCTATCAAGACGGACGAACCCTTCGGCACTACACTCACGACATCAAGCTAAAAGCCTCAATCAGCAGCCACCCTTGGGCCATCAACCTGGCCACCACATTAGCATGCCTCTGTTATATAAAAGGTGCAGTCGTAGTCCTCAGGAACTCCATCCACAGTCACTGCCTCATGTTCAGCTCTTTTCGCGAAAACACATACCTCAGACTTTTGTGGTCTGTGAGCACCTCATACATCTCATCATACTGGTAGTGCCTCCAAAACCTTAACAGCACATACCTCAACTGCAGCTCCAAGTCATACATAGGGTAGTTCACCTTGTGCCATGACGTGATCCAAACATGATCACCATTCATGTTGCATTATCACGCAACCCAAACCTTTGAGCTACCGCAAGCTCTCATTGCATCCGACAAACCATTCTCACTTGACTTTCCTCACGAGTCCTGACATGGATACAACTATTCCAGAAATTCTCTTCACAAATCTCTGATAAAAGCCTACCAATCTCAACATACTTTTAATCTTTTCACAGACAGCTTAGGGATCCTATCACAAAGCTCTGGTCTCTTCCTCCGTCACTTCTGGCACTACTTCCTGTACCAGACTTAACTCCAAACCTCATGGATCCTCGGGTCACTCACCTCTGAAGACTCCATATTCCTTCCCATAGGTTCGATTTCAACTCCCAACGAAATTTCGCTATGGTCTTGAGCTATACACCTCAAACCATTACATAAATCTTCCAAAGATCTGCCTTTCGGCTGATAATGATTTGGGTCCCATGCGGTTGCCTAAAGCATAACCTATCCACATGTCCCATCTCACAGATCGTACCCATACTTTTGATTATCGCGTGTCATCCTTACACGTATATACTCTACTATCATCTCAATGACTTTATACATCAAATCATCATGTCCCAAATCATGGACAATCAAAATTTCCAACTCGAAACCTTTACGAGGCCCAAGACTTCACTTGGTCACTTCATCAGCTAAGTTGACACCAAACTTATGTGACCCGATCCCATGAGTCGCTTTCTCAAGATAACCTTACCTCAATTCCAAAATCCAAGGCATTATAGAAACCTCCTCCCTCAACTACTTCGGGCTGACCGGACTTTAGGCGGCATTCACACCTACCTTACTCCCATTCAGGGCTAGCGGTCACACACACCCATTTCCAATAATGAACCTGGGGTTACCCACCTTGCCTATAGGACTTTTGGTCAGGTCATCGCACCTCTCTCACCTTATCATGGCTAAGGTTCTGGGCCTACCAGACTTTTGGGCAGGTCATTGCACCTCTCTCACCCTATCACACGGCCAAGGTTCTCGCATGGGTGACCACAAAGCTAGGGTCGCCCTTCAGCCTATTGGTAGCCAGCTCTAAGGCATGCCTTCCTTGCATACACTTAGCATTTTTCAAATCCTCGAACTTGCTAGGCTCCTTGAAATTTTTGGCCTAAATCCCAAGATTCACGATGGCTTCGCACATTTAACCATGTTCAACTTTCTGATCATCTATCAAGTTCTAACAAAGTTAACCTCTATGGTACTCATGCAAACCTTCCCTTAGGTTTACTTTGAGTCCTCTAAACCTCCAAGCCCACTTGACACACTGAACCATAGTCACCAATTCTGTTGACTAGGTATCTCATCATTCCCTTTTTCATTGCTACAACCTATCAAGCAACTCTAACCTTTTTTTGGTACCTGATTTCTTCCTTGAATCGAGATTTCCACAACTCATCGTCAAGGTTTTAGACTAGCCACGCCCTACTACCTGAAATCTCACTCACCGAGATTCCATTCTTCAGATCCAACGACTATCGACCTACGACTATCAAATTAGTTCCTCCTGGAACTACATTTACCGTCAGCCAGCACACAAGCTGTCACCATCAACCCGGTCACATAATAGGCTTGCTCTTACACCAAGCATCAACCCCCACACGGGTATGCCTCAGGTGAAACTGCACTGTCCCATCGTAGTTCTCTAAGAACTAACATTCATTGTCGCTACCATGAGTCTAACTTCTTCTGCAAGAACATTCATTCTAGCCCTCATCACGGTCGATAATTCCATGCATATTTCCTGTCCATTTCATACGTCGGGTAGCTTTTCCTTTGTGCCACCCAACTCTTTCTTTAAGGCAATTGCAGACATGACCATCCCATGATCTCAAGTAGTATTATTGTACTAGATATCGAGGTATTCTACTCCTCGAGCCTCACACTGTTTGTCGTGTCTCCCATTCCCAAGATGACCACGAACCCAGATACAATTCTTTAAATAGGACACTCAGTCCATATTCAATTCATCACATTTAGATTCCCGAGGCTTCCGGCCTCGATCAATCACAGCTAGCGGCACATCTTGCATCCTAGACCATTGGGACTTTAAACCCCTCTACAAGGCACAGACCCTATTGGATTGTCCCAAATCTTTAGCATCTAATCGTCTCCCATGCAATCTTCTTATGATGCTTCAATCGACGGCCTCCCGTACCTTACCACAAGCCATCCATCAGACCTCTGCACGTGGGTCCCTAGATCCAGATCTGTCACTGCGAACACTAAACCAGCAGTACCGTCACGCTGCTAGGGTTCCTTATCCCGTCTTTGCGAGTCACATTGGTTGCACCACTATCACCTCATTTAATTGATGTAACTCACAGGCCATCCCTTGACCATCTTCGGTCTCTCGCTTGATCCAATCCATTGGATCCCTTATCTATACATCTTATTTTCGTGGCACTAAATGATCCTCGAAAAATCCTTATCATTTGATCCTTAACTTATCAGCTATGCCATGCCACATCAGACTAATCATTCATGATTCGGTCATCCTCAATAACTACTAGTTATCTTATCCTTCACTGTGAGGATTTCGACTAGTGACCTCAAATCAACAGTCTCTAAATTTCTTAGATCCATAATCATGGTTACTGAGTCAACCTTACACCCGAATCATATCGTCGGATCCTAACTTCAATAGCTAGATCATTTTTCTTGAACTAACTTCCATCAGGCTTCCACTATTCGCTGAGAATAGAAATTGTATACTGGAATAGTGTATGTACGTGAATAGTATACCAGGAAAGAGAGGTGGGTCACAAATGGACACACTTAAATACCAAGTCTTTCCTTAACTAGAACTTTCCTAGACATGCACTTCCACTATTCACTTAAAGACTTCAACCGTCAATCCCCGAATCTCAAATAGGGGTTTCGTCTTATGAACAGTTAGTCTCTTTCCCCTAAGCCTTCACTTAGGGTTCCTACTAACTGGTTCTATCAATATCGGATCTTCTTAAGTCTCCCAGTCAAACTTCTCCTAAGTCTCCAAATAATATTCCGCTCTAATATCAACTATATCAAAGTCACTTAAGTCTTCCAATAAACTTAAGCTCTGATACCAACTGTAACACCCCAAATTTCTTGAGCGTGTTATAACTTAGGATTTCAGGAATATAAAATTTATTCATATCACAATCGCTGTCATACATCACACAATATCCTAAAAATCCTAATTTTCACCTTCTCAACTTAACAAACCCAATAATTGAATAGCTAAGACAGGTGTTAAAATTTTAAATGCGGAAGCTAGATCGAACCTGATATGATTCACAACCATAATACTTTATTTATCATAAATAAAATCGTTTAAGACGCCTACAAACTGTATTACATCATCTCTCGCAAGTGATAACTGAACGCCTTAAACATACATAAGCTCACACATAAATAAAGATTTTCTAAACATGCTACATACAGTAAATTAAGCTTATTCTTCCGCCACTTCCTTTCTCTTTGAGCCACTTGGAACATTTGAATATTCCAGGGATATAGTCCAATTAGAAGATGAATTTCTAGTGAGAAACTCTAAAAAAAAAAAAAAATAGTTTATATTAATGCATGAACAAGTATAAGACGTATGAGAAAAATAACGAGAACTACTCCGAAGTGCCTCGTGAACACGTCAACCTCCTCCAACGAGAGCTTTCTCAATGGCGCATGCATAACGCCTCTCGGGAGGTCCCTAACCATGTCACCTTGGCTCAATCTCATAGAACTCATGCAAGCACCACATTCGTTGTCCCTTAGGCTCACGGTCTTCCCCACGAGAGCTTTCTCGATGGCGAACGCATAGCGCCTCTCGGGGGATCTCCGACTTTTGCCCTCAGCCAACAACAAATAGTTGTAACAATATGGCCACACAAATTTTATAAATGCAACAATTAAAAAGTCAATAGCATATAATTTTCAAAAAAATACATTTCATATATGCAACATGATTTCACGTAAGAGAACAACAAGAGTTTACGTACAAGAACTTCTCAAAACACGTCTCATGCAATAGAAGTATCTCATAAGAGAACACAAAATATGATTTGGAGTATAGGAGTCTCACCTTGTTGGTTTATCTCTTCGACGGTATAATTTCACAGCAAACGGCCTAGGTTTCTGCAGAAAACACATGTTTTGGTAAACCTAACATCAAATATTTTTACATAGGATTGAGGGGCACTAAAGTAGGGACAAAATGGAAAAATTTCATGGAAAACGGAGGTCTCACACTCTCGCACGAGTCCTGGGAAGGTAGCCCACGCGCCTTCATGCGCAGCCACTTTCGGCGCGTGTATCTCACGCGCTGCACAGCAGAATTCGGACAACATTGTATTGTTTTTGTATTTCGGCCATATCTCCCTCGTTTTAACTCCGATTCAACCCCCGTTTAAACCTATGTGACCCTATCTTCTCCCTCTACAGGATTATCAAAAAAAAGGGACTTACCTTACTTTTTGTCTGACTGATTTTGGAAAACTCCGGCAAACGCTCGTAACTCCGACGAGGCTCGTTCTTCCCCGGCTTCTCATTCGATTTCTTCCCGCCTTCTTGCCGAACTTCCTCCTCTATCTCTAGAGCAAGCTCCTCCTCTTAGGGTGCCTTAACTCTCAAAATTTCTTGGAATGATTTGAGAACAACCCATGGTGCCTCTTTATAGATTTCTTCAACCAATCACATTATGCCACTTGTCACAATCTAGGCCATGGACTCCAAAGACTCAAAAATATATTTGAATGGATTTTGAAATCCAAAACTAGAATGGATTTAACTTTTGAAATCCAAGCTAATTCCTCAACTTCTTCCAAATGACATTTTGACCCTTATTTCAAGTCCTCAACTTTAATATTTTACCACATGAGCTTATAATTTCATCCTTATTTCATTTGGATAATTCTCTAATTATATTTACACCCTCAAACATCAAATTTATCGAGATACTTAAAATCTCAAAATTAATAACTCAAAATTACTCGATATGTACGATTTTTGAGAAACCCTTATCATCATTCGGTCTTTCTACAACTTAGCTTAACCGAAAACTATCTCTTATTTTATTTCTTTCAGTGCCATAAATCTCGCCTCGAGACGCTCGTAAAAAATATACCTTTGTCCTTAGGTATCTAAGCTCTAAGGCACTCCCTGCAGCTGATTTGGTTACTTATTGCCCTTTCAAGCCCATTTTTTGGTATTTTAAACTCAATTAAAATACGTGGCAACCTTACAAAAATATGGGGTATTACACAAATGTTTGGGGAAAAAGGACATTTCAAAGGATTATGAAAGTTCTGAGATAAAAGTATAGTTTCGAAGCTAGTGGCAAAATCATAATTTTTGAGCCATGGTAAAGGTGTAGTTTCTGAAAAAAAACTCAGGGCACAAGTGCAATTATTGAAAAGTTTTGGGCGAGAGTGCTATATTTGAAAGGCTCGTGTCAAAGAGTATTAACACAAAGGTTGTGGATGTGAGCTTATATTCCAATATAGTTTTTGAAAAGCTTTAGATTTCAAATGGATTTCAAATCTAGCTTTGGATTTTAAATCTTATTAAATTTATTTTGAAGTCCAACTCCACGTCTTTTGCTTAGCCTCCAAGATTACTTAGCCTCAAAGGTTGGGACATGTGGTGAGATTTTATTGGCCACACATGGAAGGTAAAAATGAGGCCACATGATTATATGGGACCCATAGCACCATTTGATAAGAACACATGGATAGAAATGATTACATGGGACACATGGCGCCATAAGATAAAAGCAATAATGGTAGCTCAAATCCCAATGACACGTGGTGTAAAACTATTCGTCGAGAAGTTTGATATATCATGATTAGGACCAAATCTCTAGGGCCACTTATCATAAGGGGAGAAAAGTTATGGTTAGGGTGCAAATCTCAAGAATAAGTGTCACCATCCTAAGGAACCAAGTGTCATAATCCTATGGGTTTAAAGGTTCTATATAAGCATGGACTGGGCTTGGATTTTGGCCACTAAATTAAGGGGGTAAGTAGCTCAAGAAAGAGGGAAAATTTTTCTTGAAAGAAGGGAGGAAACTCTGCTTGAGTTAAAGGCGAAATTAGGCCACTGAAAGTTGGGAACCCATCTCAAAGTTTGTGCATACCAATCAACAAAACTATGAGGTAAGCTTAGTTTCTTTCTGTAATCATGTATAGGGTCGAAATAGGAGTTCGTAAGTTCAAATGGAGGTCAAATTGGAGTTAAAATGAGGGAGATATGACAGAGATACGAAAACTGTGCGAAGTTGGCCGAAAATAGGGGCAACACGTGAGGCTCCTTCTCGGGGTGCATGAGGGCGTGTTCGAACTCATTTTTCCTTGAAATTTTGTTGTAATGACAATTGATTCAATACCCACACTTTCATATAAAACTATTTGGCATTTACCTTACGTAAACTCATGTTTTGGCAGCAAACAGTCTTGGTTTGTGTGAAAATGATACTTTTTGGTAAACCCAAAGGTGAGTGGTTTATGCATGCTTCTTTCTTCCTCTTGATCACTCTTGGTTTCACTTGTGGATGGTTTGTTGCTTGCATATCATATTCCTTCTACTTTGTCATACAACATGTCATGTTTTACTTCTTTTGAGCATATCTTGCCTATTTTATACGCATCTCGATATTTGTATCAATGGTTGGTTGTTGGGACATCACGGGGGATTTCATGCTCTTGCGGTGAGCCATGATCTCATCTCTTGCGGTGAGCAACCATGATGATTGTAGGATATCATGGGGGATCTCGTGCTCTTGCAGTGAGCCATGATCTCATGCTTTTGCGGTGAGCTACCATGATGACTGCGAGGGTGATTGCAACACCCTGACCTTACTACCACATTGGAGGTTTTATATTGACATGATCTTGGGAGATTTCGTACTTATCTATGCATATTTCCTGGCAAGACTTCATATTTCTCTTGCATGCACAGTTTCCTTTTTTGTACCACTCACTTAGATGTAATTATCTAACTCGGGTGTTTCATACTTGTAATACCCGAGATTTTTTCAAAATCAAATAGGATGTAATGCCTGAAACTATAGGGTTTCGATACTTGAGGAAATAGGTCATTTCAAGAGATTATTGAATCCTAAGACAAAAAGATTATTTTCTGTGCCAAGGGCAAAGTCGTAATTATTTAAGTTTGGGTAAAAGTACAATTGACCAAAAGTTTTGGGAATTAGTGTAAAAGATATGAATTTCAAAATATCTTTGGAAATCAAACTTCAATCAAATGTAGTTTTGGATTGTATTGAAGTCCAAGCCCAAGTCTTCTCCAAATCTTTACTTAGCCTCCAAGGTTGGGACATGTGGCAAGCTTTTATTGGCTACACATGGAAGGTAATAATGAGTGCTGATGATTATATTGGACACATGACACCATTTGATAAGAACACATGGATAATAATGATTATATGGGACACATGGCACCATTTGGATGGAATCACATGGAAGTAATGATTATATGGGACACATGACATCATTTGAATGGAAACACATGTATAGAAAAGTGTAATACCCTTGATAAGTTATGATAAAATTATCAATTAAGAGAATATTGGTATATGAAAATTTCCATAATTGCCCATGAATTAAAGAAAAGGCACATAATATATAGGATGCCTTAAAAGGGGCAAAATGGTAATTTGGAGTTCCGTCCCATAAAAGGGTAAATTATTTTTGGAGAAATTATTAATTTTGGGAGAATTTAATTCTTGTTTAAGTGCATGGATAATTAGAAATTAAATGGAAGCCAAGTAGGTTAGATTGGTGACACTTGGCAAGATCTCATGGAATGGGATTTAATTTAATTTAATTTGGGAATAATAAATTAGTTTGATTAAGTGTAAGTGGGATACTTGGCATGATCTTGTGAAGCAAGAGTGGGATTTAAAGAAATTCAAAAAGAAAAGGAATTTAGTCTCTCAAGCATTAAATGAGAGTCATTATGGAGAGAATTAAAAGAAATTCCATATTAAATGGAAATTAGTCATGCATTTATGTGGGAAATTGGTGGATTAAATTAAATGCCAAAGAAAAGGGAATTATGTCTTTCAAGAGCAATTTAAATTAAATCAAAAAGAAAAGATATTAGTCTCCATTAATTGCTTTAAAAGTTATGGGATTTAAATTAAATAGAAAATGGAGAAAAAGGTCAATCTTGAAATTAGTCATTATTTATTAATTTTGAAAAATTGGAGAATTATGGGAGATGTAGCCTTGATCCAATGGTGGTGATTGAGTCTTGAAATTTGAAGAAATCCAATGGTTGGGATTTAAGCATACCAATGGCATGGATTGCCACATGGGTAGGATAATTTCAAGAAGAAAGATAAAGAAGGGTGAGGATTTAATCTTCAAAGAAAATCAAGGGATGAGATTTAAAGAGACTAGGTCTCTTGGATTGTGTTTCTCTAGAGACTAGAGATGAGTTCTCTTAAAATCAAAGGCTAAGATTGAGTTTGGGAGAAGCACAAGGATTATGCTTGTATTTGAGGGTTGAGATTAAGTCTCTTGAATTAAAGAAAAACCAATGGCTAAGATGTAATCTTGAGTTTTGGCATGGATTGAGTAGAAAATCTCTATAAATAGGGAGTTGAGAATTTAGTTCAAGGTTTTCCCACATGTGAAGAGAAAGAAAGTAAGAAGAAGATTAGGAGAAGGAAGAAGAAAGGCAAGCAAGAGGTAAGCCTTCTTTCCCTCTCATGAAGTAGCTTTTGATTTTGTGTATAAGAGCTAAGGTTGTATTCTTTCTTCTAAGGTGGCTTAAACCAAAGAGAGAGTCTTGGCAAGTGGAGGCTTGAAGCTTCAAGAAGAAAAGAGGTAAGGGATAACCCCAAGTGGTGGGGTTTTGCTTGCATTTGTACATGTTTTGAATGAGTTGCATGTAATGGTCTTATTGCATGTTTTGTGTTCTAGTGGAACTATGGCCATAAGGAGGACTAGTGATGAGAGAGGGGTTGGTTGGTGCCTTGACCTAAGTGGTTATGAGGGCACGGAGGACTACCCATTATATGCATTGCATGTTTATATTCTCATGTTACATTTACATTTGCATAGCACCCTTACAGAGCATTGGCTCATAAGGTCCTTTGACCTCTATGTACGTGGGGAATCATCTAAAGAAAAAAGAGTTTTGCAAGCTTGAAGGTAATGGAGCAAGGGAAGTGCATGTGTAGTATATGTATTTTGTGGTTTAGTGGATGATGTTGTATTTATTTTAGTTAAATATGTAATGAATGCTTAATGTGGTTGAATAGTGGCAAACTTGAATGTTTTGGAAGCCATTTGAAGTGTAAAAGCATTCTGAAAAATTTGGGTTTTAAAAGAAAAAAAAATATATATATTTTTTTAAATTTTTTGGTGGCAGGTCAGGCTGGGCGTGGCTGGGGCGCGCCTGGCGCACGGCTAGGGCGCGTGCGCGGCCCGCGCGCTGGGGGCTGCCGTACGCCCCTGCTGCTGCTGTTGAGATTCTTTATTTATTTATTTTTCATTTTCTGTTTATTTAATAAAACATGCTATTTTGGGAAATTTCTGAAATAAAAGCATGTTTAAATAATTAAATAAATAAGTATTTAAGCCTCCAAATTAATTATTAAATTAATATAAATTTTGAGGTAATTGTGGAAAATTTTCTATATTTTGGGAAAATAAATAATGGAGTATTTTCCTTAAATTTTGAAAAAATAGATGAGGATGCTTGAGGTTTGTATTTCAAAAAATTAATTTCCTAAGGGTTGAAAATTTGAGGTATTTTGAAATAATTAAAACGAAAAATCAATGGAGAATTGATAAGGAAAATTTTGTTAAATTTTTTCAAAGAAATATTAATCCAAATCTTTTCTAAAGTAATTGGAAGTGAGCTAAATGGGTTAATAGTTGGGGCAAAGAAAATTTATTTTCTTATAATTAAGGCCTTATGCCACAATTTATATGAAGCGAGTGAGTTAGTTTATTTTGTCGATCTTGGGAAGTCATCCTTAACTCTTCATTAAGAGTTTGAGAAGGGGTGATACTTTGCGAGGTTTCGGGTTTTAATGTCGTGGGGTTGTTTCGATATTTCCCAGATCCTTGAGTGGAGCGAAGGGAGGGCAAAGCCTAGTTTCCACCTAGGTCGTTTTCTCATTGAAATGTAGCCGTCTCTTCATCTTTGCCCTAGCGTGTGAATAGTAAGCTGACTATTCGTGAGTAACACACATAGGTGGGACGGGGCGTTACAAAAAGTCTTCTCTAAGTCTTTACTTAACCTCCAAGTTTGGGACATATGGCACCATTTGGATGGAAACACATGGAAGTAATTATCATATGGGACACATGACATCATTTGAATGGAAACACATGGATAGAAAAGTCTTTTCCAAGTCTTTACTTAACCTCCAAGTTTGGGACACATGGCACCATTTGGATGGGAACACATGGAAGTAATGATGAGTCCCAAATAATTACGGTGACACATGGCATGTTATGATTTGTCGGGTAATTCTATAAATAAGCTTGAAATCTATCTTCCCAAGCCATTTCAAAATTTTGTGAGCCGAATCCATGCCACTTTGAGAGAACTTTTAGAGAGAGATAAGATCTTGAGTGTGAGGGGAAAGTTTTGTAAAAAGAAAGAGAGAAAGTCGGTGAAAAATAAGGGAGAAAGCGAAGGAGATGCAAAGGCTTGATGGAAAGCGGACAATGGCCAAGGAACTATTGTAACAGTCAACAAATAGGAGAGGTAAGTTTGATTTCTTTCCATAATCATATAGAGGACTAAAATAGGAGTCCTTAGCTTCAAACGAAAGTCAAATCGAAGTTAAAATGAGAGAGATATGGCAAAAATACAAAAAGGTGTTGAATCTGCCACCAACACGTGCAAATACGGGCCACCTCTTCTTGGGGCACGTGAAGGTGCGTGGAAGCCCTTTTTCCCATGAAATTTTCCATTTTCCTCCTATTTTAATTCCCTACAATGTTGTGTAAAATATTTTGAGTTTATGACACTAAGCTTCTGTAACTGCAGCAAAACTAAGGCCGATACCCTGTGAATAGTAACTCTGAAAGGTAAACAGGCAAGGTAAGTGGTTCTTCCATCCAATAAACTCAATATTGGTTGTATGTTAGTTCATTTGTGTGATGTCTGTGGCTTTCATTTCATGTTTCTCTTTGTTGAAGCATATTTTTTCCTTCCTGCATGTATCATCGGTGTTGTGGATGGTTGATGAGGTGGGTGTGGTGATTTGGGGAAGGAATTTGGTGCCCTCGGTGGGGCTAAGGAGTCTGGTGCCCTTGGTGGGGCTAAGGACATCTGACCCCAATCACGTGCCTCAGTGGGGCTAAGGACATATGACCCCAATCACGTGCCTCGATGGCTAAGGTGTTTGAAGAGAATTCATACTCAGGTTGCATTTTACATCTGCATGCATAATTACCTTTGACCATCTCACTTAGATGTCAAAATCTAACTTGGGTGTTTGATACCCCTAGAATATTCCACGTTCCAGGTATGTTAGCTATGCTAGGTACGGGGGAGATAAGCAGAAGACCTGGGAAGGAGGTGGCCGGGACTTAATTCTAATCCTTTAATTTTCGTTGTGTCTATTTAAAGTGTTGTAGTGTATGCCTCATGTGATGTACTATTAAACCCTAAAGAGTTAGATTCCTAAGAGACTTGGGTTTTCTCCGTTGGGAGTTATATGTTGTACTTATTTCTTTGATCTTGAGAAGATTGTGTTGTAGTTGGGGAATAATTGTTGCTTGGGTGGGTACATCTTTGAAATATAAGGGTTGTGTTTGGTTTTGTTTTACTTCTACTTTGTGTATGGGTATATAAGTGTTCGTGACATTGTAGTTAAGTCCCAAGGTGATCTATTGCAAACAACTACTAAGATACTGGGAAGTCACCTAAGTATATATTTTCATCTTTTATGACTCATAGAAATCCTAGTTGTTTAAGCCCTCAGGTTCGATCCTTGCTTCCGTTGATAAAGGATTTTCAATAACGCCCGTGTGTGGTAAATAGCCCAAAATGCTTGTATTTAGCATCATTATATATTTGGAAAAGTGGGGCGTTACAATACCCCTGGGATATTCAACATCCTAGGTATAACAAAAGTGCTAGGTGCTATAGGTGCAAGCTCGAGCAAATGGTGAGGAGGTGGTGGATGTTTTGTTTAAGCCTTCTTAAAACGTTTTATATGATGTTGTAGCACAACTGTTGTATTGTAAATAACGGTTACGATACTTAGATAACAAAATGTATGGATGCATGTATGAAGCTTTTTGTAACTCTATAAGGGTGTGAGATGTATGTTTGGAATTTGTGAGAGACAGGACAATTGTTATGAGGACGCATGTGTATGTGTTTATTCTATGGACTTGACTTAAGGTGACATTATGGAAATCCTAGATGTTTAGCTACTCAGGTTCGATCCTTGCTTTCATTGATAAAGGATTTCCAATAATGCCCATGTGTTGTAAATAGCCTGATTAGCTTGTATTTAGCATCATTATATATTCGAAAGGTGGGGCATTACAAGTATAATAAACATTTACTCAAGAACTTTGATGTTTGATACATAAACATCAATTATGAATATGAAACGCATTGCTTTAAGATTTTGAGTAATGCTTCCACATAATTTGAGCATTTAAGATATTATCCATCCCCAAAATCGCTCTAAGTATCATGAGGTCCACATGACACTCATGCACTATAGATATTAAGATATCCCTTAAAGTCCTAAAAGTAATAGATAAACCATGTTCAAAGATAAACCTAGTGAGGTTCCTTGAGCATTCCATTAACATGGCAACCTTATCACAACAAAGTAATAGAATTCATACTATAAACAAGACATGCATGAGAGCTTTATGAGAAGATAAATCATAAAGCTTGAATCAATATAGTTTTACATAGAGCATTCACCATCAAAACATGCTTAACTGCAAGCTTAACAATATCTAACAAAGAGACCTAATCATAAGTGAAGAATTATCTCTAACTTGCTATAAATAGAGCGGGACAAGTAAAGGGGATCTTCTTCTTTAGCTTCTACAAAATACTCCACCTTTCATAACCCTGTGAACTGACTTGAGCATCGGAGAGATCACGGCGGAACGAGTCCCCGACTCTGTTTGCAAGTACTTGATCCAAGATAGAAGAGGGTGATTGGCTTTGCATCATCATTTGGCACCCACCATGTGGCTCGTCATTTTTCTTTCTATCTGTCAAGTACAAATTTTTTAACATTCGAGTCCCCTTTTTATTCTTATGGAAACTAGGAGACACCAATCTGGGGCTGTTGGTCATAAGCCTACGCCAGAACCAAGTCAGAAGAATCCCCCGAGAAGCCAGTATGGGAGGGACCGTAGCGAGGAGAATCATTCCTCACCTCTAGACCCGATTGCGCTTTTGGAGAATCAGGTCCAGCGCCTAACAGAGCTGCTCACTGGTTTCCTGGACCAGCAGCACCAATAGAAAGTCCACTATTCTCACCCAGGTAGAGGACATGAGCCTCCTCCTGAGGAGGGATCTTACCAACGAGAAGAAGAGCTTTGAGGGAAGAAGTAGGAGAATAGGCCCAGTGAAGCTGAAGAATCTTCTAGTATGTCGTATGCGTAACAAGGAAGGAGGTTGCGTCAGTTGGAGAAGGAGATTGTGGCATTAAAGGTGAAGCAGGGAGAGTCCCATAGCATGGCTGTGAACCAGCCTCTTAGCCCGGAGATTATGGCTGCGGTGCTGCCCGAGCATCTCTGCATCCCATTCATCAAGCCTTATGCGGGCACTACTGATCCGATAGATCACTTGGATCTCTTCACCTCTCACATGATGGTGTAGGACGCGTTCGATGCAATGTGGTGTAGAGTATTCTTGGATACATTGGAAGGGCACACGCGTGCCTGGTATTCAAATCTGGTCCATCACTCAATAGCCAACTTTGTACAACTTAGGAGTGGTTTTCTGGCCCACTTTGCGCCTCTTTGGAGGCATCGATGGTCCACCATGGCTCTTATCAGCTTAAACCAGAGCCAAAGTGAGTCCTTAAAGGATTTTGTCTCGAGATTCAATATGGAAGTTTTGAGTATTGAGAACTTCGACCAGAGAGTCGCAATGGTGGCATTTCAGAATGCCTTAAGGCCTAGCCTTTTTGCTTAGTCATTGGCCAAAACTCCCCCACTTTCATTTACAGATATTCTTGGCCGCGCAACGAAGTATATTAACGTCGAAGAGGTCATGCAGGTGAAAAGAGCTGAGTATACTAAGAAGAAAGAGAAAAAAAAGCATACCGAAGAGTATAAGAGTGAAGGCAGGAGGGAGGATCGCAAAGAGAAGCCCCGTCCTTGGTGGGAACCAAGTGAGTTCACCTATTTGAATGCTCCTAGAGTGGAGATCCTTGCTGTTATCAAGGACAAGGATTATTTTAAAAAACTGTTGCCTATGAGGGTACCATCCAATAAGAGGAACATGAATAAATATTGTCATTTTCATCGGGATCATGGCCACGAAACAGAGGAATGTCATCAGTTGAAAGAAGAGATTCAAGAGTTAATTAATGAGGATTTCCTTAAGAGTTTTGTAGCCAGAGAGGTGTACACTCGAAAGGAGTGAGAGCGGTGTACAAGAAGTCCCCCTCCTAGGTAGGAATGAGTGGATGGTCAAGATCATGTTCAAAATTCCCCTCGAAGGGAGAGACCGCCTCAAGTGAAATTAAGATCATCCACAACCCTTAGTTTTCCATACTCTCATAGTAGGAGAGGTTCCAGGCACGAAGACTGGGGAGGAATTGGTGGAGGGTCGAACCTCGAGGGTAAAGTGGTTGAGAAGAGGGGAGATGATCTCCTTCTCAGATGATGATCTACCTGGGTATCCTAGCCGCAATGACCCCTTACTAATCACAACCAAGCTTGGAAAGTGGGAGCTTCGGTGAATTTTAGTGGATCCGGGGAGCTTTTCGGAGGTCCTATACCGATAGGCCTTCTTGGTCATGGGTTATCAAATGGAGCAGTTGAGGCCAGCTCGTGTCCCTTTAGTGGGATTTGACGGCGAAGTAGTATACTCAGATGGAATCATCCAACTCTCACTGATCTTGGGGAAGGGTTCCCGTACTTCCCGAGTCATGCTGGAGGTATTGGTAGTAGATGTGCCCTCAACCTATAATATGATTCTGGGAAGGTCCGACTTTAACGCTCTATAGACTGTTCCCAACACCTATCACATAGTGGTAAAGTTCCCCACGGCTAATGGGTAGGAGAAGTGCAAGGAGACTTGCGTTCGACCAGAGAATGTTACATGGCATCCATAGGTGTGGCTCGGGGGGTCAAGACCCCACGAAGGAAAATAGAAGTAAATCCAGTTCAGGAAGGAACTTTTGATCATAAAAAGGAGGTGGATGGAGAAAAAATGAGGGAACTCCCACTAGTCGTTAGTTTTTTATTAGAGGGGCCGGGGGACCCAAAGATGGTAGAGCTAGTGGATAGGCTTGATGAAGTGCCTTTGAAGGAGGACCATCCCGACTGGTGTATTAAGATAAGCGTTGAGCTGAAGAACCCCATAAGAGGTTAAGTTTTAGCCCTGTTTTGGTGATACGCTGATGTTTTTGCATGGATAGCTTAAGACATGCTGGGGGTAAACATGAAGGTCATAACGCACAGGTTAGGAATACGCCCTGGTTTTTAACCTGTAAAGTAGAAGAATTGAAGTTTTACTCCTGAAAGGGCTAAGGCGATTGACGCAGAGGTGGAGAAGCTAATGAAGGCGCAATACGTTCAAGAGGTAGATTATCCTGAAAGGTTAGCCAATGTGGTATTGGTACCCAAAGGAGACGACAAGTGGAGGCTTTACATTGACTTCATCGATCTTAATGAGGCCTGCCCAAAGGATAGTTACCCCCTTCCTCGAATAGATGCCTTAATTGATGGTATGACTGGATGTTTGCTAATGAGTTCTCTAGATGGATTTTAGGGATATCACCAGCTTTCATTGCACTTGGAAGATAAGGAAAAGACAGTGTTCATCACTAATAAAGCAACCTATTGTTATACCGTAATGTCATTCGATTTGAAGAATGTTGGGGCCACTTACCAGCGTCTGGTGAACAAGCTTTTTTAGCATCAGCTGGGCCGAAATATGGAGGCATACATGGACGATATGTTGGTAAAAAGCCTCATTGCCGAGCTAGAAGAATGCTTTCAAACTCTCCATAGTTCCATGTGAAACTTAATCCAATCAAATGTGCTTTTGGAGTTTTTGCAGGAAAATTCCTGGACTACATAGTTCATCACTGGGGGATTGAAGTGAACCCAACGAAGGTTAAGGACATCATAGACATGCGACCCCTGAGGAACATTAAGGAAGTATAGAGCCTGACAGGAAGAATGACAGCCTTAGGGAGATTCCTCTCCCGGTCAGCAGAGAAGGGTCTTTCCTTTTACAAAGCCCTATTAGAGGCAAAGAACTTTATCTGGGATGATGAGTGTTAAGAAGTTTTCAGCAGGCTTAAGGAACATCTAGCTTCACCCCCAGTCCTCACCAAACCTCAATAGGGGGAACCGTTATATCTTTATCTGGCGGTAGCTCAGAAGGTCGTAAGCTTAGTGCTAGTTTAAGAAGAAGACAAAAGGTAAAGACCTGTTTATTATGCCAGCAAGTGGTTGACCGGAGCTAAGGTTCAATATTTGCCCATGGAGAAGTTGGCCTTCGCCTTGATAACCTCAGCGAGAAAACTTCGGCCTTATTTTCAGGTTCATACCATTATTGTGCTTACTAACCAACCTTTGGGGCAGGTGCTTAGTAAACCGAAGCTCTCAAGAAGAATGTTGAAGTGGGCAAAGGAGCTGACAAATTTTGATATTGAATATAGGCCTCGTCTGGCTATCAAGGCCCAAGCATTGGTAGATTTTATCTTCGAGAGGGTCAGGTTTCAAGAGCCTTCAGAAGGGGACCAAAAGCCATGGGTGTTGGCCATAGATGAGAGTTCAACTTCGAGCAGCAGTGGAGCAAGGCTGATGATTAGAAGCCCTGATAGGAAGACTTGACCCTATGTTTTGCACTTCAAGTTTCGGGTGTCCAATAATGAAGCAGAGTATGAGGCCCTTTTAGCTGGGTTAAGACTTACTGAGCAACTGGGAGCGCAACAAATTAAGGTAAGTTTGAACTCTAACTTTGTGGTGCAACAAGTAAATGGAGAATACGAGGCTTGAGAAGGGCATATGGTGAAATATTTAGCTATGGCTAAGGAACTAATGGTGCGCTTCCAGTCAGTAAAGATGGAATACGTTCCTCGGGCTATGAACGTTGAAGCAGATCTTTTATCCCGGATTGCTTCGTCCTCTTTTCCTATGAGCTCTCGAGAGATTCGAATCGAGTCTTTACCATAAAAGAGCATCGAGGAGTCAGTTGAACAAATGTGTCTTGATGCTGAACCAAGTTGGGTGGATCCTTTACTCTTATATTTGAAGGAGGGAAAACTTTCCGAGGCAGATTCAGAAGCTCGTGAAATTATGAGAAAGGCCCGAAGATTCGTGATAGTCGATGGGGAGCTCTATAAAAGGTCCTTTTCGTAACCCTTACTGAAGTGTGTACGACCTCGAGAAGCAGACTACATTCTAAGGGAGATTCACGAGGGGATATGTGGAAGCCATATTGGAGCCCGAACCCTTTGCCAGAAGGCTCTTCAGCAAGGGTATTATTGGCCAACAATGACGATGGATTCATAGTAACTAGTTAGAACTTGCGAGAGATGCTAACAAATCTCCAACCTAGTCCATCTACCGGCCATCGCTTTAACCCATCTGATTACACCTTGCCCTTTTGCTCAGTAGGGCATCGATATCTTTGGTCCTTTCCCTCCAGCGGTTGGACAAATTAAGTATCTTATTACGACCATAGATTATTTCATAAAATGGGTTGAGGCGGAGCCAGTGACCTCTATTATTGCTCGGAGAGTTAAGCAATTTCTATGGAAGAATGTAATGTGTTGGTTCGGAGTTCCTCGAATCCTAATTTCGGATAACGACACTCAGTTCACTGACTTATCTGTGTAAGAATGGTGCCATGAATTGGGAATAAGACAGCATTTCACCTCGGTGGCTCATCCTCAAGCTAATGGCCAAATTGAACTTGCCAACCAAACCTTACTCCATGGCTTAAAGGCCCGCATGGAGAAAACAGATGGAAGTTGGGTGGAGGAATTATCGAGTATTCTATGATCCTACCAAACCACAGTGAAGGCAGCTACAGGGGAGACCCCATTCAATTTATGTTATGGTTCGGAAGCTCTAATCCCAGTGGAGATAGGGGTACCAACCCTCAGAGTGGAGTAATTCAGCTTGGAGTCCAATGAGAAAAATCTAAGAAATAATTTAGACCTCTTTGGTGAACTTCATGAGAGGTACTATAATCGAAGGGTTAAGGCTCGAAGTTTCTTGCCTGGAGATTGGGTGTTCTGGCAAGCAGACCTTCAAAGTGCTCGGGAGATAAACAAGTTGACACAAAATTGGGAGGGACCATACAGGGTAGTGGAAGCTCTCAATCCTGGCGCCTATAGACTTGAAACCACGGAAGGAGTACCCTTAAAAAATACTTGGAATGTGCAAAATTTGAGGAAGTTTTATCAATAATACTCCTTCCTATTACGATCTTCCAAATTAAATTTATTCTTCTAATAGATCGATTCCTCATGACAAAAGTTCCAAGGGACCACCTCTGACCAAAAAATAGGGATAACTTCAGGGTCCCAAATTCCCAAGTAAAGAATTATTTAACTTGATCCCTTAACTCTCAACGGTAATGTTATTAACTCTTAATGACGATTTCATCCTTAATCGCTTAGTTAACCATCACACCTGGATATGCGTGTGATCTTTTAGGTTCACTACTAAGTAGTAATCAGGAAATGTCAACCATCTTGACGTTGACCAAACACCTTTGATCTACAACAAGGATCTCTCCATCTCTTCGAAGTACCCTGAAAGACCTTGAGTGACAACTAGAATTATATCAGGGCAATTCTATCAGTAATGATGTCTTACTTCATAATTTAACCTATTTGGGCTTCCGATTCCCATGTACTATAATCCCTCCATCAGTTATCCCGATCGAGTGAGAGTCATGGACTGATCAAACTCATTAACTTGATGACTATGCCAAAATCAGTGTTGTGAGATTGAGATGACACATCGGATCTCTTTCCTACATTGAAACACTTTCCAATCAAGTGTACCTTAGTCAGGGGTTTCTACAATCAAGACCACCACTGATCGGATAGGATGTTCACCTCACGCCGGAGGTCGATGTATTCGATTAGCAATCACTGCCTCCATATCCCACTACAAAGGGACTACACAGTGCATCTCCCACTCTATAATTGGATGGTACTTAGTAATGAAAAATCCCTGACACCAGGACATAAAACAACTGTATTGCCTTTGGTCAAAAGAACCAGTAACATAATAGAAGACTGTATCACATGCGTCACATTCAGTAAGTGTTCCACTTACACCTACCCACATGTATACTATATCCATCTTATGGATTTTGGCATGCAACTCACCATCCTTTATCATTGGCATCTCATACTAATCAAAGGCAGTATCCTATATGCCAGTCCGTACTCGACTAATCATAGTCCCTTTCTGAGAAGTCTAAGAACTGGGAATTATCATTAAGATATCCTTATTGCAAATGTTAATTATCACATATTCTTAACACTTAAGCATAAGACCTTTAACAAGAAATCTAGAGACTCATTCATATATAATGATTGGAGAGCTATGAATAAAAATATGATCTTAAAATATGAAAACTGTAATGACTCAACATAGGGTCTAGAGTATGTTGGCCTTGGTGTGTGTGTGCTATATTTTGATAAAATTGATTTAGAAGGTTAAAAATATTCTAATGTGTTGTGAAAAGTGAAAAATGAATGAAATACATGTGGGTTGAATATTCCAAATCAAAGGGAGTGAAAAGGTGTGGAAAAGTCAAAATAAGGCCTTGAGAATTGAGGAGAAATGGGGGTCTCGGCTAGGTGTGTGTGTGTGGATATATATATATATAATTATCTCCACTTAATTTAAAAGAGAAAAAATTGGAGTGGCAACCATGTAAATAGTTGAAGGTGCAAGGGAAAATGGGAAAATGGGAGAAGTATATATATAGCTTTGTGTATCATCTTCTTCATTTTCTTCCTCTTTCTCCCGATCCTTCTTCTCTTGCTCCACTAGCTCTTCTTCTTCATCTCCTTCTTGGTTGTGCAAAGAAGAGATTGGTTGTTGAAGCTAGAGGGTTGTTAGCTGATCGCGGAAGCTCAGTTCGTGGTTTGTCTTCTTCTTCATATTCATTCAACCATTGAGGCAAGTTCCTATCTCATCTCTTTTCCATGGAAACTTCTTATATTGAAATCTTGTTGTTGTTTGCTTTCAATCTCTTCTTCCTTTGTGATTCTTGAGATATCCATTTTCGAGTTAAGTTTCCATAAAACCCTTCGTTGGAAGCAAGTTTTGTACAAACCTTGTTGGTTGTGATTCGTGTCATTTTCTTGTATTTTTGATAAATCGTGCCTATCATCTAAACGGGGACTTGATTCACCCCGTATTTCTAAAAGGAATGGCGTGTTATTGCTAGGGTGTAGTTGCATGTAAGAATTTAGTGTTGCTTGCATGTATTTTGGGTGTTATGTGGGTTGTTCTTGGCTTATAGGGTGTTGCTGGTCGATCATTTTTCATAATCTGTCGATAGTTTGGATATAGAGGGTTCTGTCGGTCGATCGTTGCCCTAATCGGTTGACAGTTTGGGTGAAAAGGCCTCTGTCGGTCGACCGTTTCCTTTCCATTAGTCGACTGTTTTTAGCTTTCACAGCCTGCGTATGCTCCACGATTTTGGCCATAACTTCTTGAAAATATCGGATTTACAAACTATTTATTGCATTATAAATTAGACTCGATAGGATTGAATTTGGTTCATATTTAAAACTATTTAAACAAGTTTTGAGTTATCTCTTATTATTTCCAAAATATATCTAGATGTTCTTGGTCAATTTATGTACAACTAGTAGCATGTTTGCACGTGGGGGACTTGGGAGCATTTAATGAATAGAAATAAATATGTTAGATGAATAATAACTCATAAAATCATCCTTGAATGAGATAATGATCACCAATACTATGAGAATGCCTAGTTGCATGTTATGATGGAAATGAGAATGCATATCTCATGCATTGACATATGTGTGCAAGTTATATAATGGTGGTGTGCCGTGGATTTCCAAGGCGGTGTGTCCGCGCATTCATGCTATGGTGGTAAGTCTGCTGACACCATGATGGTGAGTCCGTTGACACTATGGCGGTGAGTCCACTGACTCTATGATGGTGAGCCCATTGATACTATGGCAGTGAGTTCGCTGACACCATGACGGTGAATCCGTTGATACTATAGCGGTGAGTGCGTTGACACCATGATAGTGAGTCCGTTGACACTATGGCGATGAGTCCACTGACACCATGATGGTGAGTCCGTTGATACTATGGCGGTGTGTCCGCTGACACCATGACGATGATGTCCATTGACACTATGGTGGTGAGTTCGCTGACACTATGATGGTGAGTTTGTTGATACTATAGCGGTGAGTTCCTTGACAGTATATTTGCATATTACTATAGTAGTGAGTCTATTGATATTTCCACTCGTGTTAGAGAATCATTGACACTATCTTATCCGTGTTATTAGCACTGTTGTTCCATCTTGGTGAGATGATCTTGCAAATGATATATGTTCATGCTATTTTTACTCCTGTGACTTGTACTTGCTATTGGCCGCTATGATTACCTTTTTATTCAATTGTGGTTATTATGATATAGCCCCACTTTGTTATGATCCATGCTTGTTTCATAGACTTGCTGAGCCTTGTGGCTCATGTTGTTTCTTGCATCATTCCAAGTAAAGATAAAGAAAATGCTAAGAAAAGTGACAGGTGTAGCTCCCGGTGAGTCTTGTATTAGATGTGTACAAATGTCTTCCCAACCTGTAGATCCTTGGGGGTTGTTTGAGGGCAGGGAGCCAAGTTCTATTTTGTACTTTTCTTTAGCCCTTTAAATATTTGGTGGATTAATGGAAATAAAAAGACACTAAGATAGTATATACATATCCCCTAGTTTTTCAAATTATCGCATCCGAATTTGGAGGACCAAATTCCTTGAGGGGGGAGGATTTAAATGACTCGAAGATGGGGGCTAATATTAGTGAATAACTCGATCTTATTTGATGTCTTGTGGGTAGAATTGTTTGTTAAATTGGGTTTCGATGTGGTGAGTGTGTATGTAAGTGTTTTGGAAGATTTAGAATGAGTGGTTAAGAGTTAGGAGGGTTTAAGAGGTGGCATCCGAATGTGTGGGGCTTTGAGAGGCTAGACATTAAAATGGAGGAGGCACCATACGAATAAGAGCAACCCCATTCGAATGCTTTAGTGAGTCATTCGAATGGGGGGTGATCCATTCGAATGACCTATTTTTCTGGGTGCGACTTCTTCGTTGTAACCCAATTTCGTGTGTGTTCCAGCTTGAATCTCTCAAAAACACAAAATATGAAAATTGTAAATCTTTCTTTTTTCGTTCCATAGCATCTTGAATCACCTCAATCGGAGTTCGGATGAGAGAGTTATGCTCGAAATTAGAAAGGATGACAAAGCTGTCTAGAATCCATTTTTAGTAGGCTGAGCCTTCACATTTGAACGAGCCATGCGAAAATTGAAAAATTCATCCGAATAAGGGCACTGTAGCATTCGAATGTGATTCATTTTCCTTCAACTTTTCTCCCAACTATTCCAAATTCATTCGAATGCCTTATTCTAGCATTCGAATGCCTCTTGCATTTCTTTAATTCTTCTACCAAATGCCTCAAAACCCATTCGAATGTGCCCAGATCATTCGAATGAATTTCATACAACTACCTATATATGTATATATCATCCAAATGCCATAATCTTTATTTGAATGTCTCTCTTAGTGACTCTCAAATATATATAACATATATATATCACCCAAACCGCCATTAATTCAAGAAACATATAGAAGATTCCAAATAAAGAAATAATAATAATAATGATAATAATAATAAAGGAATTTAGGAAATAAATGAATGGATAAACATGATGTATAGAGAAAATATAAAAGAGAGAAAATTGTAAAGAAAATATCCCAAAAAGCAGAGGAAATAAACTCGAGCCTCTCTCTCGTAAGCTCTTTGTTCTTCTTTAAACCCTCATTCTTCTTCTCACAGTAAGCTAAATCTTGCTATACAAGGAGTTCTTAGTGGTTGATAGGTGAAATAAAAGGCAAGTTCTCTCTTTCTTCCTATTTTCTCTTGGATTTTATTGTGTTATGGGTTGGCTACGTGTCTTGAGAGCATGACTGGGGTTAGGGTATTTAAGCTTGAGGGAAGTTTCTAACAACCATGTGGGCTTGTTCTCCTCATTAATCTTAAGGATGGAGTTTTAAGTGGAATTTTGCATGGGAGACTTGTTTTCTTCTCCATGCCCTGACTAGGAAATCTCGCCGTGATCTTGAAGCTTAAGTAAGAAATCCATATTTCAATGTAATTGGTTGATCTGTGTAAACATGTTTATAAACTGAAAATAACTTTAAATTTCTCATATATGCACTATCATGGCATGTCTTGAATGAGTGTAATTGTGCATCATGAGCATGTCTTGGCTTGACCTCCCGGCATAGTATCTCATGAGTGAGCACGAGCATCAGTTCTTATTCTATCACAATGTGCAATTTGTATGTGGCCACTCTATGTGTTGCATGTGCATTGGAAAAGGCATGGACAGAGATGATTAAGCGGGCTAACGGTTATGTAACCAGCTGAGATATATGCCCCCCAAACCAGTAGGCATTAGCCTGACTGGGG